>NC_072417.2:7575757-7878787 GCF_028858775.2 Pan troglodytes
TGGAAATATCTACACCGTGATCTGCATAAACATGGAAATATGTAAACCGCTATCTGTGAAAACATGGAAATATCTACACAGCTATCTCTATAAACATGGAAATATCTTCACCGCCATCTGTATAAACATGGAAATACCTACAAAGTCATCTGTATAAACATGGAAATATCTACACAGCCATCTGTATAAACATGGAAATATCTACACAGCCATCTGTATAAACCTGGAAATATCTGCACTGTCATCTATATAAACATGGAAATATCCACAGAGAACTCTGTATAAACATGGAAATATCGGCACAGCCATCTGTATAAACATGGAAATATCTACTACGCTATCTGTATAAACATGGAAATATCTACACCGCTATGTGTATTAACGTGGAAATATCTCCATTGCTATCTGTATAAACATGGACAAATCTCCACCGCAATATGTATAAACATGAAAATATCTACACTTCTATCTCTATAAACATGGAAATATCTACACTGCCATCTGTACAAACATGGAAATATCTACACAGTCATCTGTAGAAACATGGAAATATCTACACCGCTATCTCTATAAACATGGAAATAACTATGCCGCTATCTCTATAAACATGGAAATATCTACACCGCTATCTCCATCAACATGGAAATATACACACCGCCATCTCTTTAAACATGGAGGTATCTACAACGCCATCTACATAAACAAGAAAATATCTACACTGCCATCTATATAAACATGGAAATATCTACACCGCCATCTCTATAAACATGGAAATATCTACACTGCCATTTGTAGAAAGATGGAAATATCTACACCGCCATCTGTATAAACGTGGAAATATCTACACCACTCTCTGTATAAACATGGAAATATCTACACCGCAATCTGTATAAACATGGAAATATCTACACCGCTCTCTGTATAAATATGAAATATCTAAACCGCTATCTGTATAAAAGTGGAAATATCTACACTGCTATCTGTATAAACATGGAAATATCCTCACTGCTATCTCTATGAACATTGATAGATTTACACCGCTATCTCCATTAACATGGAAATATCTACACCGCCATCTCTATAAACATGGGAATATCTACACCGTCATCTTTATAAACATGGAAATATCTACACCGCTATCTGTATAAACATGGAAATATCTACACCGCGATCTGTATAAACATGGAAATATCTACACCGCGATCTGTATAAACATGGAAATATCTAAACCGCTATCTGTGTAAACATGGAAATATCTACACAGCTATCTCTATAAACATGGAAATATCTACACCGCCATCTGTGTAAACATGGAAATACCTAGAAAGTCATCTGTATAAAGATGGAAATATCTACACAGCCATCTGTATAAACATGGAAATATCTACACAGCCATCTGTATAAACCTGGAAATATCTGCACTGTCATCTATATAAACATGGAAATATCTACAGAGAACTCTGTATAAACATGGAAATATCGGCACAGCCATCTGTATAAACATGGAAATATCTACAACGCTATCTGTATAAACATGGAAATATCTACATCGCTATGTGTATTAACGTGGAAATATCTCCATTGCTATCTGTATAAACATGGACAAATCTCCACCGCAATATGTATAAACATGAAAATATCTACACTTCTATCTCTATAAACATGGAAATCTCTACACTGCCATCTGTAAAACCATGGAAATAACTACACAGTCATCTGTAGAAACATGGAAATATCTACACCGCTATCTCTATAAACATGGAAATAACTACTCCGCTATCTCCATAAACATAGAAATATCTACACCGCTATCTCCATCAACATGGAAATATACACACCGCCATCTCTTTAAACATGGAGGTATCTACAACGCCATCTACATAAACAAGAAAATATCTACACTGCCATCTATATAAACATGGAAATATCTACACCGCCATCTCTATAAACATGGAAATATCTTCACTGCCATTTGTAGAAAGATGGAAATATCTACACCGCCATCTGTATAAACGTGGAAATATCTACACCACTCTCTGTATAAACATGGAAATATCTACACCGCAATCTGTATAAACATGGAAATATCTACACCGCTCTCTGTATAAATATGAAATATCTAAACCGCTATCTCTATAAAAGTGGAAATATCTACACTGCTATCTGTATAAACATGGAAATATCCTCACTGCTATCTCTATGAACATTGATAGATCTACACTGCTATCTCTATAAACATGGAAATATCTACACCGCCATCTCTATAAACATGGAAATATCTACACCGTCATCTGTATAAACATGGAAATATCTACACCGCTATCTGTAAACATGAAAATATCTACACTGCGATCTGTATAAACATGGAAATATCTACACCGTGATCTGCATAAACATGGAAATATCTAAACCGCTATCTGTGTAAACATGGAAATATCTACACAGCTATCTCTATAAACATGGAAATATCTACACCGCCATCTGTATAAACATGGAAATACCTACAAAGTCATATGTATAAACATGGAAATATCTACACAGCCATCTGTATAAACATGGAAATATCTACACAGCCATCTGTATAAACCTGGAAATATCTGCACTGTCATCTATATAAACATGGAAATATCTACAGAGAACTCTGTATAAACATAGAAATATCGGCACAGCCATCTGTATAAACATGGAAATATCTACAACGCTATCTGTATAAACATGGAAATATCTACACCGCTATGTGTATTAACGTGGAAATATCTCCATTGCTATCTGTATAAACATGGACAAATCTCCACCGCAATATGTATAAACATGAAAATATCTACACTTCTATCTCTATAAACATGGAAATCTCTACGCTGCCATCTGTACAAACATGGAAATATCTACACAGTCATCTGTAGAAACATGGAAATATCTACACCGCTGTCTCTATAAACATGGAAATAACTACACCGCTATCTCTATAAACATGGAAATATTTACACCGCTATCTCCATCAACATGGAAATATACACACCGCCATCTCTTTAAACATGGAGGTATCTACAACGCCATCTACATAAAGAAGAAAATATCTACACTGCCATCTTTATAAACATGGAAATATCTACACCGCCATCTCTATAAACATGGAAATATCTACACTGCCGTTTGTAGAAAGATGGAAATATATACACCGCCATCTGTATAAACGTGGAAATATCTACACCGCTATCTGTATAAACATGGAAATATCTACACCGCAATCTGTATAAACATGGAAATATCTTCACCGCTCTCTGTATAAATATGAAATATCTAAACCGCTATCTCTATAAAAGTGGAAATATCTACACTGCTGTCTGTATAAACATGGAAATATCCTCACTGCTATCTCTATGAACATTGATATATCTACACCGCTATCTCTATAAACATGGAAATATCTACACCGCCATCTCTATAAACATGGAAATATCTACACCGTTATCTGTATAAACATGGAAATATCTACACCGCGATCTGTATAAACATGGAAATATCTACACCGTGATCTGTATAAACATGGAAATATCTAAACCACTATCTGTGTAAACATGGAAATATCTACACAGCTATCTCTATAAACATGGAAATATCTACACCGCCATCTGTATAAACATGGAAACACTTACAAAGTCGTCTGTATAAACATGGAAATATCTACACAGCCATCTGTATAAACATGGAAATATCTACACAGCCATCTGTATAAACCTGGAAATATCTGCACTGTCATCTATATAAACATGGAAATATCTACAGAGAACTCTGTATAAACTTGGAAATATCTGCACTGTCATCTATATAAACATGGAAATATCTACAGAGAACTCTGTATAAACTTGGAAATATCGGCACTGCAACCTGTATAAACATGGAAATATCTACAACGCTATCTGTATAAACATGGAAATATCTACACCGCTATGTGTATTAACGTGGAAATATCTCCATTGCTATCTGTATAAACATGGACAAATCTCCACCGCAATATGTATAAATATGAAAATATCTACACTTCTATCTCTATAAACATGGAAATATCTACACTGCCATCTGTACAAACATGGAAATATCTACACAGTCATCTGTAGAAACATGGAAATATCTACACCGCTGTCTCTATAAACATGGAAATAATTACACCGCTATCTCTATAAACATGGAAATATCTACACAGCTATCTCCATCAACATGGAAATATACATACCGCCATCTCTTTAAACATGGAGGTAACTACAACGCCATCTACATAAACAAGAAAATATCTACACTGCCATCTATATAAACATGGAAATATCTACACCGCCATCTCTATAAACATGGAAATATCTACACTGCCATTTGTAGAAAGATGGAAATATCTACACCGCCATCTGTATAAACGTGGAAATATCTACACCGCTATCTGTATAAACATGGAAATATCTACACCGCAATCTGTATAAACATGGAAATATCTACACCGCTCTTTGTATAAATATGAAATATCTAAATCGCTATCTCTATAAAAGTGGAAATATCTACACTGCTATCTGTATAAACATGGAATTATACTCACTGCTATCTCTATGAACATTGATATATCTACACCGCTATCTCTATAAACATGGAAATATCTACACCGCCATCTCTATAAACATGGAAACATCTACACCGTCATCTTTATAAACATGGAAACATCTACACCGTCATCTGTATAAACATGGAAATATCTACACAGCCATCTGTATAAACATGGAAATATCTACACAGCCATCTGTATAAACCTGGAAATATCTGCACTGTCATCTATATAAACGTGGAAATATCTACAGAGAACTCTGTATAAACAGGGAAATATCGGCACAGCCATCTGTATAAACATGGAAATGTCTACAACGCTATCTGTATAAACATGGAAATATCTACACCGCTATGTGTATTAACGTGGAAATATCTCCATTGCTATCTGTATAAACATGGACAAATCTCCACCGCAATATGTATAAACATGAAAATATCTACACTTCTATCTCTATAAACATGGAAATATCTACACTGCCATCTGTACAAACATGGAAATATCTACACAGTCATTTGTATAAACATGGAAATATCTACACCGTGATCTGTATAAACATGGAAATATCTACACCGCGATCTGTATAAACATGGAAATATCTACACCGCGATCTGTATAAACATGGAAATATCTAAACCGCTATCTGTGTAAACATGGAAATATCTACCCAGCTATCTCTATAAACATGGAAATATCTACAACGTCATCTGTATAAACATGGAAATAACTACAAAGTCATCTGTATAAACATGGAAATATCTACACAGCCATCTGTATAAACATGGAAATATCTACACAGCCATCTGTATAAACCTGGAAATATCTGCACTGTCATCTATATAAACATGGAAATATCTACAGAGAACTCTGTATAAACATGGAAATATGGGCACAGCCATCTGTATAAACATGGAAATATCTACAACGCTATCTGTATAAACATGGAAATATCTACACCGCTATGTGTATTAACGTGGAAATATCTCCATTGCTATCTGTATAAACATGGACAAATCTCCACCGCAATATGTATAAACATGAAAATATCTACACTTCTATCTCTATAAACATGGAAATATCTACACTGCCATCTGTACAAACATGGAAATATCTACACAGTCATCTGTAGAAACATGGAAATATCTACACCGCTATCTCTATAAACATGGAAATAACTACACCGCTATCTCTATAAACATGGAAATAACTACACCGCTATCTCTATAAACATGGAAATATCTACACCGCTATCTCCATCAACATGGAAATATACACACCGCCATCTCTCTAAACATGGAGGTATCTACAAAGCCATCTACATAAACAAGAAAATATCTACAATGCCATCTACATAAACATGGAAATATCTACACCGCCATCTCTGTAAACATGGAAATATCTACACTGCCATTTGTAGAAAGATGGATATATATACACCGCGATCTGTATAAACGTGGAAATATCTACACCGCTATCTGTATAAACATGGAAATATCTACACCGCGATCTGTATAAACGTGGAAATATCTACACCGCTATCTGTATAAACATGGAAATATCTACACCGCGATCTGTATAAACATGGAAATATCTACACCGCGATCTGTGTAAACATGGAATTATCTAAACCGCTATCTGTGTAAACATGGAAATATCTACACAGCTATCTCTATAAACTTGGAAATATCTACACCGTCATCTGTATAAGCATGGAAATACCTACAAAGTCATCTGTATGAACATGGAAATATCTACACAGCCATCTATATAAACATGGAAATATCTACACAGCCATCTGTATAAACCTGGAAATATCTGCACTGTCATCTATATTAACATGGAAATATCTACAGAGAACTCTGTATAAACATGGAAATATCGGCACAGCCATCTGTATAAACGGAAATATCTACAACGCTATCTGTATAAACATGGAAATATCTACACCGCTATGTGTATTAACGTGGAAATATCTCCACTGCTATCTGTATAAACATGGACAAATCTCCACCGCAATATGTATAAACATGAAAATATCTACACTTCTATCTCTATAAACATGTAAATATCTACACTGCCATCTGTACAAACATGGACATATCTACACAGTCATCTGTAGAAACATGGAAATATCTACACCGCTATCTCTATAAACATGGAAATAACTACACCACTATCTCTATAAACATGGAAATATCTACACCGCTATCTCCATCAACATGGAAATATACACACCGCCATCTCTTTAAACATGGAGGTATCTACAACGGCATCTACATAAACAAGAAAATATCTACACTGCCATCTATATAAACATGGAAATATCTACACCGCCATCTCTATAAACATGGAAATATCTACACTGCCATTTGTAGAAAGATGGAAATATCTACACCGCCATCTGTATAAACGTGGAAATATCTACACCGCTATCTGTATAAACATGGAAATATCCACACCGCAATCTGTATAAACATGGAAATATCTACACCGCTCTCTGTATAAATATGAAATATCTAAACCGCTATCTCTATAAAAGTGGAAATATCTACACTGCTATCTGTATAAACATGGAAATATCCTCACTGCTATCTCTATGAACATTGATATATCTACACCGCTATCTCTATAAACATGTAAATATCTACACCGTCATCTGTATAAACATGGAAATATCTACACCGCTATCGGTATAAACATGGAAATATCTACACCGCGATCTGTATAAACATGGAAATATCTACACCACGATCTGTATAAACATGGAAATATCTAAACCGCTATCTGTGTAAACATGGAAATATCTACACAGCTATCTCTATAAACATGGAAATATCTACACCGCCATCTGTATAAACATGTAAATACCTACAAAGTCATCTGTATAAACATGGAAATATCTACACAGCCATCTGTATAAACATGGAAATATCTACACAGCCATCTGTATAAACCTGGAAATATCTGCACTGTCATCTATATAAACATGGAAATATCCACAGAGAACTCTGTATAAACATGGAAATATCGGCACAGCCATCTGTATAAACATGGAAATATATACAACGCTATCTGTATAAACATGGAAATATCTACACCGCTATGTGTATTAACATGGAAATATCTCCACTGCTATCTGTATAAACATGGACAAATCTCCACCGCAATATGTATAAACATGAAAATATCTACACTTCTATCTCTATAAACATGGAAATATCTACACTGCCATCTGTACAAACATGGAAATCTCTACACAGTCATCTGTAGAAACATGGAAATATCTACACCACTATCTCTATAAACATGGAAATAACTACAACGCTATCTCTATAAACATGGAAATATCTACACCGCTATCTCCATCAACACGGAAATATACACACCGCCATCTCTTTAAACATGGAGGTATCTACAACGGCATCTACATAAACAAGAAAATATCTACACTGCCATCTATATAAACATGGAAATATCTACACCGCCATCTCTATAAACATGGAAATATCTACACTGCCATTTGTGGAAAGATGGAAATATCTACACCGCCATCTGTATAAACGTGGAAATATCTACACCGCTATCTGTATAAACATGGAAATATCTACACCGCAATCTGTATAAACATGGAAATATCTACACTGCTCTCTGTATAAATATGAAATATCTAAACCGCTATCTCTATAAAAGTGGAAATATCTACACTGCTATCTGTATAAACATGGAAATATCCTCACTGCTATCTCTATGAACATTGATATATCTACACTGCTATCTCTATAAACATGTAAATATCTACACCGTCATCTGTATAAACATGGAAATATCTACACCGCTATCGGTATAAACATGGAAATATCTACACCGCGATCTGTATAAACATGGAAATATCTACACCACGATCTGTATAAACATGGAAATATCTAAACCGCTATCTGTGTAAACATGGAAATATCTACACAGCTATCTCTATAAACATGGAAATATCTACAACGCCATCTGTATAAACATGTAAATACCTACAAAGTCATCTGTATAAACATGGAAATATCTACACAGCCATCTGTATAAACATGGAAATATCTACACAGCCATCTGTATAAACCTGGAAATATCTGCACTGTCATCTATATAAACATGGAAATATCCACAGAGAACTCTGTATAAACATGGAAATATCGGCACAGCCATCTGTATAAACATGGAAATATATACAACGCTATCTGTATAAACATGGAAATATCTACACCGCTATGTGTATTAACATGGAAATATCTCCATTGCTATCTGTATAAACATGGACAAATCTCCACCGCAATATGTATAAACATGAAAATATCTACACTTCTATCTCTATAAACATGGAAATATCTACACTGCCATCTGTACAAATATGCAAATCTCTACACAGTCATCTGTAGAAACATGGAAATATCTACACCGCCATCTGTGTAAACATGGAAATACCTAGAAAGTCATCTGTATAAAGATGGAAATATCTACACAGCCATCTGTATAAACATGGAAATATCTACACAGCCATCTGTATAAACCTGGAAATATCTGCACTGTCATCTATATAAACATGGAAATATCTACAGAGAACTCTGTATAAACATGGAAATATCGGCACAGCCATCTGTATAAACATGGAAATATCTACAACGCTATCTGTATAAACATGGAAATATCTACATCGCTATGTGTATTAACGTGGAAATATCTCCATTGCTATCTGTATAAACATGGACAAATCTCCACCGCAATATGTATAAACATGAAAATATCTACACTTCTATCTCTATAAACATGGAAATCTCTACACTGCCATCTGTAAAACCATGGAAATAACTACACAGTCATCTGTAGAAACATGGAAATATCTACACCGCTATCTCTATAAACATGGAAATAACTACTCCGCTATCTCCATAAACATAGAAATATCTACACCGCTATCTCCATCAACATGGAAATATACACACCGCCATCTCTTTAAACATGGAGGTATCTACAACGCCATCTACATAAACAAGAAAATATCTACACTGCCATCTATATAAACATGGAAATATCTACACCGCCATCTCTATAAACATGGAAATATCTTCACTGCCATTTGTAGAAAGATGGAAATATCTACACCGCCATCTGTATAAACGTGGAAATATCTACACCACTCTCTGTATAAACATGGAAATATCTACACCGCAATCTGTATAAACATGGAAATATCTACACCGCTCTCTGTATAAATATGAAATATCTAAACCGCTATCTCTATAAAAGTGGAAATATCTACACTGCTATCTGTATAAACATGGAAATATCCTCACTGCTATCTCTATGAACATTGATAGATCTACACTGCTATCTCTATAAACATGGAAATATCTACACCGCCATCTCTATAAACATGGAAATATCTACACCGTCATCTGTATAAACATGGAAATATCTACACCGCTATCTGTAAACATGAAAATATCTACACTGCGATCTGTATAAACATGGAAATATCTACACCGTGATCTGCATAAACATGGAAATATCTAAACCGCTATCTGTGTAAACATGGAAATATCTACACAGCTATCTCTATAAACATGGAAATATCTACACCGCCATCTGTATAAACATGGAAATACCTACAAAGTCATATGTATAAACATGGAAATATCTACACAGCCATCTGTATAAACATGGAAATATCTACACAGCCATCTGTATAAACCTGGAAATATCTGCACTGTCATCTATATAAACATGGAAATATCTACAGAGAACTCTGTATAAACATAGAAATATCGGCACAGCCATCTGTATAAACATGGAAATATCTACAACGCTATCTGTATAAACATGGAAATATCTACACCGCTATGTGTATTAACGTGGAAATATCTCCATTGCTATCTGTATAAACATGGACAAATCTCCACCGCAATATGTATAAACATGAAAATATCTACACTTCTATCTCTATAAACATGGAAATCTCTACGCTGCCATCTGTACAAACATGGAAATATCTACACAGTCATCTGTAGAAACATGGAAATATCTACACCGCTGTCTCTATAAACATGGAAATAACTACACCGCTATCTCTATAAACATGGAAATATTTACACCGCTATCTCCATCAACATGGAAATATACACACCGCCATCTCTTTAAACATGGAGGTATCTACAACGCCATCTACATAAAGAAGAAAATATCTACACTGCCATCTTTATAAACATGGAAATATCTACACCGCCATCTCTATAAACATGGAAATATCTACACTGCCGTTTGTAGAAAGATGGAAATATATACACCGCCATCTGTATAAACGTGGAAATATCTACACCGCTATCTGTATAAACATGGAAATATCTACACCGCAATCTGTATAAACATGGAAATATCTTCACCGCTCTCTGTATAAATATGAAATATCTAAACCGCTATCTCTATAAAAGTGGAAATATCTACACTGCTGTCTGTATAAACATGGAAATATCCTCACTGCTATCTCTATGAACATTGATATATCTACACCGCTATCTCTATAAACATGGAAATATCTACACCGCCATCTCTATAAACATGGAAATATCTACACCGTTATCTGTATAAACATGGAAATATCTACACCGCGATCTGTATAAACATGGAAATATCTACACCGTGATCTGTATAAACATGGAAATATCTAAACCACTATCTGTGTAAACATGGAAATATCTACACAGCTATCTCTATAAACATGGAAATATCTACACCGCCATCTGTATAAACATGGAAACACTTACAAAGTCGTCTGTATAAACATGGAAATATCTACACAGCCATCTGTATAAACATGGAAATATCTACACAGCCATCTGTATAAACCTGGAAATATCTGCACTGTCATCTATATAAACATGGAAATATCTACAGAGAACTCTGTATAAACTTGGAAATATCTGCACTGTCATCTATATAAACATGGAAATATCTACAGAGAACTCTGTATAAACTTGGAAATATCGGCACTGCAACCTGTATAAACATGGAAATATCTACAACGCTATCTGTATAAACATGGAAATATCTACACCGCTATGTGTATTAACGTGGAAATATCTCCATTGCTATCTGTATAAACATGGACAAATCTCCACCGCAATATGTATAAATATGAAAATATCTACACTTCTATCTCTATAAACATGGAAATATCTACACTGCCATCTGTACAAACATGGAAATATCTACACAGTCATCTGTAGAAACATGGAAATATCTACACCGCTGTCTCTATAAACATGGAAATAATTACACCGCTATCTCTATAAACATGGAAATATCTACACAGCTATCTCCATCAACATGGAAATATACATACCGCCATCTCTTTAAACATGGAGGTAACTACAACGCCATCTACATAAACAAGAAAATATCTACACTGCCATCTATATAAACATGGAAATATCTACACCGCCATCTCTATAAACATGGAAATATCTACACTGCCATTTGTAGAAAGATGGAAATATCTACACCGCCATCTGTATAAACGTGGAAATATCTACACCGCTATCTGTATAAACATGGAAATATCTACACCGCAATCTGTATAAACATGGAAATATCTACACCGCTCTTTGTATAAATATGAAATATCTAAATCGCTATCTCTATAAAAGTGGAAATATCTACACTGCTATCTGTATAAACATGGAATTATACTCACTGCTATCTCTATGAACATTGATATATCTACACCGCTATCTCTATAAACATGGAAATATCTACACCGCCATCTCTATAAACATGGAAACATCTACACCGTCATCTTTATAAACATGGAAACATCTACACCGTCATCTGTATAAACATGGAAATATCTACACAGCCATCTGTATAAACATGGAAATATCTACACAGCCATCTGTATAAACCTGGAAATATCTGCACTGTCATCTATATAAACGTGGAAATATCTACAGAGAACTCTGTATAAACAGGGAAATATCGGCACAGCCATCTGTATAAACATGGAAATGTCTACAACGCTATCTGTATAAACATGGAAATATCTACACCGCTATGTGTATTAACGTGGAAATATCTCCATTGCTATCTGTATAAACATGGACAAATCTCCACCGCAATATGTATAAACATGAAAATATCTACACTTCTATCTCTATAAACATGGAAATATCTACACTGCCATCTGTACAAACATGGAAATATCTACACAGTCATTTGTATAAACATGGAAATATCTACACCGTGATCTGTATAAACATGGAAATATCTACACCGCGATCTGTATAAACATGGAAATATCTACACCGCGATCTGTATAAACATGGAAATATCTAAACCGCTATCTGTGTAAACATGGAAATATCTACCCAGCTATCTCTATAAACATGGAAATATCTACAACGTCATCTGTATAAACATGGAAATAACTACAAAGTCATCTGTATAAACATGGAAATATCTACACAGCCATCTGTATAAACATGGAAATATCTACACAGCCATCTGTATAAACCTGGAAATATCTGCACTGTCATCTATATAAACATGGAAATATCTACAGAGAACTCTGTATAAACATGGAAATATGGGCACAGCCATCTGTATAAACATGGAAATATCTACAACGCTATCTGTATAAACATGGAAATATCTACACCGCTATGTGTATTAACGTGGAAATATCTCCATTGCTATCTGTATAAACATGGACAAATCTCCACCGCAATATGTATAAACATGAAAATATCTACACTTCTATCTCTATAAACATGGAAATATCTACACTGCCATCTGTACAAACATGGAAATATCTACACAGTCATCTGTAGAAACATGGAAATATCTACACCGCTATCTCTATAAACATGGAAATAACTACACCGCTATCTCTATAAACATGGAAATAACTACACCGCTATCTCTATAAACATGGAAATATCTACACCGCTATCTCCATCAACATGGAAATATACACACCGCCATCTCTCTAAACATGGAGGTATCTACAAAGCCATCTACATAAACAAGAAAATATCTACAATGCCATCTACATAAACATGGAAATATCTACACCGCCATCTCTGTAAACATGGAAATATCTACACTGCCATTTGTAGAAAGATGGATATATATACACCGCGATCTGTATAAACGTGGAAATATCTACACCGCTATCTGTATAAACATGGAAATATCTACACCGCGATCTGTATAAACGTGGAAATATCTACACCGCTATCTGTATAAACATGGAAATATCTACACCGCGATCTGTATAAACATGGAAATATCTACACCGCGATCTGTGTAAACATGGAATTATCTAAACCGCTATCTGTGTAAACATGGAAATATCTACACAGCTATCTCTATAAACTTGGAAATATCTACACCGTCATCTGTATAAGCATGGAAATACCTACAAAGTCATCTGTATGAACATGGAAATATCTACACAGCCATCTATATAAACATGGAAATATCTACACAGCCATCTGTATAAACCTGGAAATATCTGCACTGTCATCTATATTAACATGGAAATATCTACAGAGAACTCTGTATAAACATGGAAATATCGGCACAGCCATCTGTATAAACGGAAATATCTACAACGCTATCTGTATAAACATGGAAATATCTACACCGCTATGTGTATTAACGTGGAAATATCTCCACTGCTATCTGTATAAACATGGACAAATCTCCACCGCAATATGTATAAACATGAAAATATCTACACTTCTATCTCTATAAACATGTAAATATCTACACTGCCATCTGTACAAACATGGACATATCTACACAGTCATCTGTAGAAACATGGAAATATCTACACCGCTATCTCTATAAACATGGAAATAACTACACCACTATCTCTATAAACATGGAAATATCTACACCGCTATCTCCATCAACATGGAAATATACACACCGCCATCTCTTTAAACATGGAGGTATCTACAACGGCATCTACATAAACAAGAAAATATCTACACTGCCATCTATATAAACATGGAAATATCTACACCGCCATCTCTATAAACATGGAAATATCTACACTGCCATTTGTAGAAAGATGGAAATATCTACACCGCCATCTGTATAAACGTGGAAATATCTACACCGCTATCTGTATAAACATGGAAATATCCACACCGCAATCTGTATAAACATGGAAATATCTACACCGCTCTCTGTATAAATATGAAATATCTAAACCGCTATCTCTATAAAAGTGGAAATATCTACACTGCTATCTGTATAAACATGGAAATATCCTCACTGCTATCTCTATGAACATTGATATATCTACACCGCTATCTCTATAAACATGTAAATATCTACACCGTCATCTGTATAAACATGGAAATATCTACACCGCTATCGGTATAAACATGGAAATATCTACACCGCGATCTGTATAAACATGGAAATATCTACACCACGATCTGTATAAACATGGAAATATCTAAACCGCTATCTGTGTAAACATGGAAATATCTACACAGCTATCTCTATAAACATGGAAATATCTACACCGCCATCTGTATAAACATGTAAATACCTACAAAGTCATCTGTATAAACATGGAAATATCTACACAGCCATCTGTATAAACATGGAAATATCTACACAGCCATCTGTATAAACCTGGAAATATCTGCACTGTCATCTATATAAACATGGAAATATCCACAGAGAACTCTGTATAAACATGGAAATATCGGCACAGCCATCTGTATAAACATGGAAATATATACAACGCTATCTGTATAAACATGGAAATATCTACACCGCTATGTGTATTAACATGGAAATATCTCCACTGCTATCTGTATAAACATGGACAAATCTCCACCGCAATATGTATAAACATGAAAATATCTACACTTCTATCTCTATAAACATGGAAATATCTACACTGCCATCTGTACAAACATGGAAATCTCTACACAGTCATCTGTAGAAACATGGAAATATCTACACCACTATCTCTATAAACATGGAAATAACTACAACGCTATCTCTATAAACATGGAAATATCTACACCGCTATCTCCATCAACACGGAAATATACACACCGCCATCTCTTTAAACATGGAGGTATCTACAACGGCATCTACATAAACAAGAAAATATCTACACTGCCATCTATATAAACATGGAAATATCTACACCGCCATCTCTATAAACATGGAAATATCTACACTGCCATTTGTGGAAAGATGGAAATATCTACACCGCCATCTGTATAAACGTGGAAATATCTACACCGCTATCTGTATAAACATGGAAATATCTACACCGCAATCTGTATAAACATGGAAATATCTACACTGCTCTCTGTATAAATATGAAATATCTAAACCGCTATCTCTATAAAAGTGGAAATATCTACACTGCTATCTGTATAAACATGGAAATATCCTCACTGCTATCTCTATGAACATTGATATATCTACACTGCTATCTCTATAAACATGTAAATATCTACACCGTCATCTGTATAAACATGGAAATATCTACACCGCTATCGGTATAAACATGGAAATATCTACACCGCGATCTGTATAAACATGGAAATATCTACACCACGATCTGTATAAACATGGAAATATCTAAACCGCTATCTGTGTAAACATGGAAATATCTACACAGCTATCTCTATAAACATGGAAATATCTACAACGCCATCTGTATAAACATGTAAATACCTACAAAGTCATCTGTATAAACATGGAAATATCTACACAGCCATCTGTATAAACATGGAAATATCTACACAGCCATCTGTATAAACCTGGAAATATCTGCACTGTCATCTATATAAACATGGAAATATCCACAGAGAACTCTGTATAAACATGGAAATATCGGCACAGCCATCTGTATAAACATGGAAATATATACAACGCTATCTGTATAAACATGGAAATATCTACACCGCTATGTGTATTAACATGGAAATATCTCCATTGCTATCTGTATAAACATGGACAAATCTCCACCGCAATATGTATAAACATGAAAATATCTACACTTCTATCTCTATAAACATGGAAATATCTACACTGCCATCTGTACAAATATGCAAATCTCTACACAGTCATCTGTAGAAACATGGAAATATCTACACCGCTATCTCTATAAACATGGAAATAACTACAACGCTATCTCTATAAACATGGAAATATCTACACCGCTATCTCCATCAACACGGAAATATACACACCGCCATCTCTTTAAACATGGAGGTATCTACAACGCCATCTACATAAACAAGAAAATATCTACACTGCCATCTATATAAACATGGAAATATCTACACCGCCATCTCTATAAACATGGAAATATCTACACTGCCATTTGTAGAAAGATGGAAATATCTACACTGCCATCTGTATAAACGTGGAAATATCTACACCGCTATCTGTATAAACATGGAAATATCTACACCACAATCTGTATAAACATGGAAATATCTACACCGCTCTCTGTATAAATATGAAATATCTAAACCGCTATCTCTATAAAAGTGGGAATATCTACACTGCTATCTGTATAAACATGGAAATATCCTCACTGCTATCTCTATGAACATTGATATATCTACACCGCTATCTCTATAAACATCGAAATATCTACACCGCCATCTCTATAAACATGGAAATATCTACACCGTCATCTGTATAAACATGGTAATAACTACACCGCTATCGGTATAAACATGGAAATAGCTACACCGCGATCTGTATAAACATGGAAATATCTAAACCGCTATCTGTGTAAACATGGAAATATCTACACCGATATCTCTAAAAACTTGGAAATATCTACACCGCTATCTGTATAAACATGGAAATATCTACACTGCTATCTGTATAAACATGGTAATATCCTCACTGCTATCTCTATAAACATTGATAGATCTACACCGCTATCTCTATAAACATGGAAATATCTACACCGCCATCTCTATAAACATGGAAATATCTACACCGTCATCTGTATAAACATGGAAATATCTACACCGCGATCTGTATAAACATGGAAATATCTACACCGCGATCTGTATAAACATGGAAATATCTACACCGCAATCTGTATAAACATGGAAATATCTACACCGCTCTCTGTATAAATATGAAATATCTAAACCGCTATCTCTATAAAAGTGGAAATATCTACACTGCTATCTGTATAAACATGGAAATAACCTCACTACTATCTCTATGAACATTGATATATCTACACCGCTATCTCTATATCATGGAAATATCTACACCGCCATCTCTATAAACATGGAAATATCTACAGCGTCATCTGTATAAACATGGAAATATCTACACCGCTATCTGTATAAACATGGAAATATCTACACCGCGATCTTTATAAACATGGAAATATCTACACCTCGATCTGTATAAACATGGAAATATCTAAACCGCTATCTGTGTAAACATGGAAATATCTACACAACTATCTGTATAAACATGGAAATATCTACACCGCCACTTGTATAAACATGGAAATACCCACAAAGTCATCTGTATAAACATGGAAATATCTACACAGCCATCTGTATAAACATGGAAATATCTACACAGCCATCTGTATAAACCTAGAAATATCTGCACTGTCATCTATATAAACATGGAAATATCTACAGAGAACTCTGTATAAACATGGAAATATCGGCAGAGCCATCTGTATAAACATGGAAATATCTACAACGCTATCTGTATAAACCTGGAAATATCTACACCGCTATGTGTATTAACGTGGAAATATCTCCATTGCTATCTGTATAAACATGGACAAATCTCCACCGCAATATGTATAAACATGAAAATATCTACACTTCTATCTGTATAAACATGGAAATATCTAAACTGCCATCTGTACAAACATGGAAATATCTACACAGTCATCTGTAGAAACATGGAAATATCTATGCCGCTATCTCTATAAACATGGAAATAACTACACCGCTATCTCTATAAAAATGGAAATATCTACACCGCTTTCTCCATCAACATGGAAATACACACACCGCCATCTCTTTAAACATGGAGGTATCTACAACGCCATCTACATAAACAAGAAAATATCTACACTGCCAACTATATAAACATGGAAATATCTACACCGCCATCTCTATAAACATGGAAATATCTACACTGTCATTTGTAGAAAGATGGAAATATCTACACCACCATCTCTATAAACGTGGAAATACCTACACCGCTATCTGTATAAACATGGAAATATCTACACCGCAATCTGTATAAACATGGAAATATCTACACCGCTCTCTGTATAAATATGAAATATCTAAACTGCTATCTCTATAAAAGTGGAAATATCTACACTGCTATCTGTATAAACATGGAAATATCCTCACTGCTATCACTATGAACATTGATATATCTACACCGCTATCTCTATAAACATGGAAATATCTACACCGCCATCTCTATAAACATGGAAATATCTACACCGCTATCTGTATAAACATGGAAATATCTACACCGTGATCTGTATAAACACGGAAATATCTAAACCGCTATCTGTGTAAACATGGAAATATCTACACCGTGATCTGTATAAACACGGAAATATCTAAACCGCTATCTGTGTAAACATGGAAATATCTACACAGCTATCTCTATAAACATGGAAATATCTACACCGCCATCTGTATAAACATGGAAATACCTACAAAGTCATCTGTATAAACATGGAAATATCTACACAGCCATCTGTATAAACATGGAAATATCTACACAGCCATCTGTATAACCCTGGAAATATCTGCACTGTCATCTATATAAACATGGAAATATCTACAGAGAACTCTGTATAAACATGGAAATATCTACACCGCTATGTGTATAAACATGGAAATATCTACACCGCTATGTGTATTAACGTAGAAATATCTCCATTGCTATCTGTATAAACATGGACAAATCTCCACCGCAATATGTATAAACATGAAAATATCTACACTTCTATCTCTATAAACTTGGAAATATCTACACTGCCATCTGTACAAACATGGAAATATCTACACAGTCATCTGTAGAAACATGGAAATATCTACACCGCTATCTCTATAAACATGGAAGTAACTACACCGCTATCTCTATAAACATGGAAATATCTACACCGCTATCTCCCTCAACATGGAAATATACACACCGCCATCTCTTTAAACATGGAGGTATCTACAACGCCATCTACATAAACAAGAAAATACACTGCCATCTATATAAATATGGAAATATCTACACCGCCATCTCTATAAACATGGAAATATCTACACTGCCATTTGTAGAAATATGGAAATATCTACACCGCCATCTGTATAAACGTGGAAATACCTACACCGCTATCTGTATAAACATGGAAATATATACACCGCAATCTGTATAAACATGGAAATATCTACACCGCTCTCTGTATAAATATGAAATATCTAAACCGCTATCTCTATAAAAGTGGAAATATCTACACTGCTATCTGTATAAACATGGAAATATCCTCACTGCTATCTCTATGAACATTGATATATCTACACCGCTATCTCCATAAACATGGAAATATCTACACCGCCATCTCTATAAACATGGAAATATCTACACCGTCATCTGTATAAACATGGAAATATCTACACCGCTATCTGTATAAACATGGAAACATCTACACCGCGATCTGTATAAACATGGAAATATCTACACCGTGATCTGTATAAACATGGAAATATCTACACCGCTCTCTGTATAAATATGAAATATCTAAACCGCTATCTCTATAAAAGTGGAAATACGTACACTGCTATCTGTATAAACATGGAAATATCCTCACTGCTATCTCTAGGAACATTGATATATCTACACCGCTATCTCTATAAACATGGAAATATTTACACCGCCGTCTACATATCCATGGAAATATCTGTGCCGCCATCTGTATAAACATGGAAATATCTACACGGTCATCTGTGTAGAGATGGAAATATCTACACTGTCATCTATAGAAACATGGAAATATCTACAGAGAACTCTGTATAAACATGGAAATATCTGCACAGCCATCTGTATAAACATGCTAATATCTACACCGCTGTCTGCATAAACATGGAAATATCTACACCGCTATGTGTATTTACGTGGAAATATCTCCATTGCTATCTGTATAAACATGGACATATGTCCACCGCAATCTGTATAAACATGAAAATATCTACACCGCTATCTCTATAAACATGGAAATATCTACAATGCCATCTGTACAAACATGGAAATATCTACGCTATCTCCATCAACATGGAAATATATACACCGCCATCACTTTAAACATGGAGATATCCACAACGGCATCTACATAAACAAGAAAATATCTACACTGCCATCTATATAAACATGGAAATATCTACACCGCCACCTCTATAAACATGGAAATATCTACAACGCCATTTGTAGAAAGATGGAAATATCTACACCGCCATGTGTATAAACGTGGAAATATCTACACCGCTATCTGTATAAACATGGAAATATATACACCACAATCTGTATAAACATGGAAATATCTAAACCGCTATCTATATAAATATGAAATATCTAAACCGCTATCTCTATAAAAATGGAAATATCTACACTGCTATCTGTATAAACATGGAAATATCCTCACTGCTATCTCTATGAACATGGATATATCTACACCGCTATCTAAACAAACATGGATATATCTACACTGCCATCACTATAAACATGGAATTATCTACATCGCCATCTGTATAAACATGGAAATATCTACACTGCTATCTATATAAACATGGTAACATCTACACTGCTATCTGTATAAAGATGGAAATATCTACACCCCTATCTGTATAAACATGGGACTATCCAGACCGCTATCTCTATAAACATGGAAAAACCAACACCGCTATCTCTATGAACATGGAAATATCTACACCGCCATCACTATAAACATGGGAATATCTACACCGCGATCAGTATAATCATGGAAATATCTACACCGCTATCTGTATAAACATGGAAATATCTCCACTGCTGTCTCTATAAACACCGAAATATCTACACCGCCATCTGTATAAACATGGAAAGACTTCCAAAGTTATCTGTATAAACATGGAAATATCTACACCGCCATCTCTATATACATGGAAATATCTACACAGCCATGTGTATATACATGGAAATATCTACACCGCTATCTATATAAACATGGAAATAAATACACCGCTATCTGTATAATCATGGAAATATCTACACCGCCATCTACATATCCATGGAAATATCTGTGCCGCCATCTGTATAAACATGGAAATATCTACACGGTCCTCTGTGTAGAGATGGAAATATCAACACCGCCATCTGTACAAACATGGAAATAACTGCACCGCTATCTGTATAAACATGGAAATATCTACACCGCTATCTCTATAAACATGGAAGTATCTACACCGTCATCTGTATTAACATGGAAATATCAACACAGTCATCTGTATAAACCTGGAAATATCTACACTGTCATCTATATAAACATGGAAATATCTACAGAGAACTCTGTATAAACATGGAAATATCTGCACAGCTATCTGTATAAACATGGAAATATCTACACCGCTATGTGTACTAACGTGGAAATATCTCCATTGCTATCTGTATAAACATGGACGTATATCCACCGCAATCTGTATAAACATGAAAATATCTACACCGCTATCTCTATAAACATGGAAATATCTACCATGCCATCTGTACAAAAATGGAAATATCTACACATTTATCTGTAGAAACATGGAAATATCTACACCACTATCTCTATAAACATGGAAATAACTACACCGCTATCTCTATAAACATGGAAATATCTACACCGCTATCTCCATCAACATGGAAATATTTACACCGCCATCTCTTTAAATATGGAGATATCTACAAGGCCATCTACATAAACAAGAAAATATCTACACTGCCATCTATATAAACATGGAAATATCTACACCGCCATCTCTATAAACATGGAAATATCTACACTGCCATTTGTAGAAAAATGGAAATATCTACACCGCCATCTGTATAAACGTGGAAATATCTACACCGCTATCTGTATAAACATGGAAATATCTACCTCGCAATCTGTATAAACATGCAAATATCTACACCGCTATCTGTATAAATATGAAATATCTAAACCGCTATCTCTATAAAAATGGAAATATCTACACTGCTATCTGTATAAACATGGAAATATACTCACAGCTATCTCTATGAACATGGATGTATCTACACCGCTTTCTAAATAAACATGGAAATACCTACACTGCCATCTCTATAAACATGGAATTATCTACATCGCCATCTGTATAAATATGGAAATATCTACACCGCTATCTGTATAAACATGGTAATACCTACACTGCTATCTGTATAAACATGGAAATATCTACACTACTATCTGTATAAATATAGAAATATCTTCACTGCCATCTGTATAAACATGGAAATATCTACACCATGATCTGTATAAACATGGAAATATCTACACCACGAGCTGTATAAACATGTAAATACCTACACCGCTATTTGTATAAACAAGGACATATCTACACCGCCATCTGTTTAAACATGGAAATATATACACAGACAACTGTTTATACATGGAAATATCTACACCGCTATCTGTATAAACATGCTAATAACTACACCGCTATCTGAATAAACATGGAAATATCTACACCGCTATCTGTATAAACATGGAAATATCTACACAGCTATCTCTATGAACATGGAAATATCTACAATGCTATCTGTATAAACATGGAAATACCTACACAGCTATCTCTATGAACAAGGAAATATCTACACCGCCATCTGTATAAACAAGGAAATACCTAAAAAGTCATCTGTATAAACATGGAAATATCTACAAAGCCATTTGTATAAACATGAAAATATCTACAAAGCCATCTGTATATACATGGAATTACCTACACCGCCATCTGTATAAACATGGAAATATCTACACCACGGTCTGTATAAACATGGAAATATCTAAACCGCTATCTGTATAAACATGGAAATAACTACACCGCTATCTCTATAAACATGGAAATATCTACACCGTGATGTGTATAAACCTGGAAATATTTACACTGCTATCTGTATAAACATGGAAATATCTACACCGTTATCTGTATAAATATGGAAATATCTACACCGCTATCTCTATAAACATGGAAATATCTACACCACCATCTGTATAAACATGGAAATATCTACAATGCTATCTCTATAAACATGGAAATATCTACAATGCCATCTGTATACACATGGAAATACCTACACGGCAATCTGTGTATAGATGGAAAGATCAACACCGCCATCTGTACAAACATGGAAATATCTACACCGCTATCTGTATAAACATGGAAATATCTACACTGCGGTCTGTATAAACATGGAAATTTCTACACCGGTATCCGTATAAACATGGAAATATCTACACCACGATCTGTATAAACATGGAAATATTTACACCGCTATCTGTATAAACATGGAAATATCTACACCGCTATCTCTATAAACATGGAAATATCTACAAAGCCATCTGTATAACATGGAAATACCAACAGAGTCATGTGCAGGAACATGGAAATATCTACACCGCGATTTGTATAAACATGGAAATATCTACAGTGTGATCTGTATAAACATGGAAATATCTACACAGCTATCTGTATAAACATGGAAATATCTACACAGCTATCTCTAAAAACATGGAAATACCTACACCGCAATCTGTATAAACATGGAAATACCTACAAAGTCATCTGTATAAACATGGAAATATCTACACAGCCATGTGTATAAACATGGAAATGTCTTCACCACGATCTATATAAACATGGAAATATCTACACCGCGGTCTGTATAAACATGGAAATATATATACCGCTATCTGTATAAACGTGGAAGTATATACACCGCTATCTCTATAAACATGGAAATATCTACACCGTGATCTGTATAAACATGGAAATATTTACACCGATATCTGTATAAACATGGAAATTTCTACACCGTTATCTGTATAAATATGGAAATATCAACACCGCTATCTCTATAAACATGGAAATATCTACACCGCCATCTGTATAAACATGGAAATACCTATACAGTCATCTGTGTAAACATGGAAATATCTACAAGGCCATCTGTATACACATGGAAATACCTACACGGCAATCTGTGTATAGATGGAAACATCAACACCGCCATCTGTACAAACATGGAAATATCTACACTGCTATCTCTATAAACATGGAAATATCTACACTGCGGTCTGTATAAACATGGATATATCTACACCACGATCTGTATAAACATGGAAATATATACACCGCTATCTGTATAAACATGGAAATATCTGCACCGCTATCTCTATAAACATGGAAATATCTACAAAGCCATCTGTATAAACATGGAAATGCCTACACAGTCATGTGTAGGAACATGGAAATATCTACACCGCCATCTGTATTAGCATAGAAATGTCTACTCAGCCCTCCGTATAAATATGGAAATATCTGCATAGGAATCTGTATAAACATGGAAATATCTGCACCGCTCTGTGTATAAACATGGAAATACCTACACCGCTGTCTCCATAAACATGGAAATATGTACACCGCTATGTGTATAAACATGGAAATATCTCCACTGCTGTCTGTATAAACATGGAAATATCTCCACCGTTATCTGTATAAACATGGAAATATCTACAGCGCCATCTCTATAAACATTGAAATATCTACACTGTCATCTGTAAAAACATGGAAATATCTACACAGTCATCTGAATAAACATGGAAATATCTACACCACCATCTGTATCAACATGGAAATTGCCACAATACCATCTGTATACTCATGGAAATACCTACACAGACATCTGTATAAATATGGAAATATCTACACCGCCATCTGTATAAACATGGAAATATCTACACTGCTATCTGTAGAAAGATGGAAATATCTACACCGCTATCTCTATAAATATGGGAATATCTACACCGCCATCTCTATAGACATGAAAATATCTACACTGCCATCTCCATAAAGACGGAAGTATCTACTCCGCCATGTGTATAAACATGGAAATATCTACACCACCATCTGTGTAAACATGGAAATATCTACACCGCTATCTGTATAAACATGGAAATAACTGCACCGCCATCTGCATGTCCATGGACATTTCTACGCCGCCATCTGTGTAAACATGGAAATATCTACACGGCCATCTGTGTATAGATGGAAATATCAACACCGCCATCTGTACAAAAATGGAAATATCTACACCGCTATCTCTATAAACAAGGAAATATCTACACCACTATCTGTATTAATTGGAAATATTTACACCGCTATCTCAATAAACATGGAAATATCTACACCGCTATCTGTAAAAACATGGAAATATCTACACCACTATCTGTATTAATTGGAAATATTTACACCACTATCTCAATAAACATGGAAATATCTACACCGCTATCTCTATAAGCATGGAAATATCTACACCGCCATCTGTATTAACATGGAAATATCTACACAGTCACCTGTATAATCCTGGAAATATCTACACTGCCATCTATATAAACATGGAAATATCTACAGAGAACTCTGTATAATCATCAAAATATCGGCACAGCCATCTGTATAAACATGGAAATATCTACACCGCTATCTGTATAAACTTGGAAATATCTACACAGCTATGTGTATTAACGTGGAAGTATCTCCATTGCTATCTGTATAAACATGGACATGTCTCCACCGCAATCTGTATAAACATGAAAATATCTACACCGCTATCTCTATAAACATGGATATATCTGCACTGCCATCTGTAAAAACATGGAAATACCGATACAGTCATCTGTATACACATGGAAATATCTACACAGCCACCTGTAAAAACATGTAAATATCTACACTGCTATCTCTATAAACATTGAAATATCTACACCGCCATATCTATAAACATGAAAATATCTACACTGCCATCTCCATAAACATGGAACTAACTACTCCGCCATCTGTATAAACATGGAAACATCTACACCGCCATCTGTGTGAATAAGGAAATATCTACAATGCCATCTGTATAAAGATATAAATATCTGCACCGCGAGCTGTATAAACATGGAAATATCTACATCGCTATCTGTATAAACGTGGAAATACCAACACCGCTATCGGTATAAACATGGAAATATCTACAACGCCATCTATATAAACATGGAAATATCTAAACCACTAAGTCTATAAACATGGACATACCTACACCGCTATCTCTATAAACATGGAAATATCCACACCGCCATCTGCATATCCATGGAAATATCTACAACGCCATCTGTATAAAGATGGACATATCTACACGGCAATCTGTGAACAGATGGAAATATCAACACCGCCATCTGTACAAACATGGAAATATCTACACCGATATCTGTATAAACATAGAAATACCTACACTGCAGTCTGTATAAACATGGAAATATCCACACCGGTATCTGTATAAACATGGAAATATCTACACCACGATCTGTATAAACATGGAAATATTTACACCGCTATCTGTATAAACCTGGAAATATCTACACTGCTATCTCTATAAATATGGAAATATCTACACCACCATCTGTATAAACATGGAAATAACTACACAGTCATGTGTAGGAATATAGAAATATCTACACCACCGTTTGTATAAAGATGGAAATACCTACCACGTTATCTGTATAAACATGGAAATATCTACACAGTGATCTGTATAAACATGGAAATATGTACAGCACTCTCTGAATAAAGATGGAAATATCTACACCGCTATCTGTAAAAGCATGGAAATATCTACACCACTATCTGTATTAATTGGAAATATTTACACCGCTATCTCAATAAACAGGGAAATATCTACACCGCTATCTGTATAAGCATGGAAATATCTACACCACCATCTGTATTAACATGGAAATATCTTCACAGTTATCTCTATAATCCTGGAAATATCTGCACTGTCATCTATATAAACATGGAAATATCTACAGAGTACTCTGTATAAACATGGAAATATCGGCCCAGCCATCTGTATAAACATGGAAATACCTACACCACTATCTGTATAAACATGGAAATATCTACACCGCTATCTGTATTAACGTGGAAATATCTCCATTGCTATATGTATAAACATGGAAATATCTCCACCGCGATCTGTATAAACATGAAAATATCTACACCGCTATCTCTTTAAACATGGATATATCTGCATTGCCATCTGTAAAAACAAGGAAATACCTATACAGTCATCTGTATAAACATGGAAATATCTACAATGCCATCTGTATACACATGGAAATATCTACACAGCCATCTGTATAAACATGTATATATCTACACTGCTATCCCTATAAACATGGAAATATCTACACTGCCATCTCTATAAACATGAAAATATCTACACTGCCATCTCCATAAACTTGGAACTAACTACTCCGCCATCTGTATAAACATGGAAACATCTACACCGCCATCTGTGTGAATAAGGAAATATCTACAATGCCATCTGTATAAACATATAAATATCTGCACCGCGAGCTGTATAAACATGGAAATATCTATATCGCTATCTGTATAAACGTGGAAATAACACCGCTATCGGTATAAACATGGAAATATCTACAACGCCATCTATATAAACATGGAAATATCTACACCGCTATGTCTATAAACATGGAAATACATACACCGCTATCTCTATAAACATGGAAATATGTACACCGCTATCTGTATAAACATGGACATATCTCCACCGCAATCTGTAAAAATATGAAAATATCTACACTGCTATCTCTATAAACATGGAAATACCTACAGTGCCATCTGTACAAATATGGAAATATCTACACGGTCATCTGTAGAAACATGGAAATATCTACACGGCTATCTCTATAAACATGGAAATAACTACACCGCTATCTCTACAAACATGGAAATATCTACACCGCTATCTCCATAAACATTGAAGTATACACACCGCCATCTCTTTAAACATGGAGGTATCTACAACGCCATCTACATAAACAGAAAATATCTGCACTGCCATCTATATAAACAAGGAAATATCTACACCGCCATCTCTATAAAAATGGAAATATCTACACTGCCATTTGTAGAAAGATGGAAATATCTACACTGCCATCTGTAAAACATGGAAATATCTACACAGTCATCTGAATAAACATGGAAATATCTACACCACCATCTGTATAAACATGGAAATAGCTGCAATACCATCTGTATACACATGGAAATATCTACACAGACATTTGTATAAATATGGAAATATCTACACCGCCATCTGCATAAACATGGAAATATCTACACTGACATCTGTAGAAAGATGGAAATATTTACACCGCAATCTGTGTAAACATGGAAATATCTACACCGATATCTGTAAAAACATGGAAATATCTACACCGCTATCTGTATAAACATGGAAATAGCTACACCGCGATCTGTATAAACATGGAAATACCTACACTGCCATCTGTAGAAAGATGGAAATATCTACACTGCTATCTCTATACATATGGAAATATCTACACCGCCATCTCTATAAACATGAAAATATCTACCCTGCCATCTCCATAAGGATGGAAGTATCTACTCCGCCATGTGTATAAACACGGAAATATCTACACCACCATCTGTGAAAACATGGAAATATCTACACCGCTATCGGTATAAACATGGAAATATCTACACCGCCATCTGGATGTCCATGGAAATATCTACGCCGCCATCTGTACAAACATGGAAATATCTACACGGCCATCTGTGTATAGATGGAAATATCAACACCGCCATCTGTACAAACATGGAAATATCTACACCGCTATCTCTATAAACATGGAAATATCTGCACTGCCAACTGTAAAAACATGGAAATACCTATACAGTCATCTGTATAAACATGGAAATATCTACAATGCGATCTGTATACACATGGAAATATCTACACAGCCGTCTCTATAAACATGTATATATCTACACCGCTATCTCTATAAACATGGAAATATCTACACCGCCATCTCTATAAACTTGAAAATATCTACACTGCCATCTCCATAAACATGGAACTAACTACTCCACCATCTGTATAAACATGTAAACATCTACACCGCCATCTGTGTGAATAAGGAAATATCTACAATGCCATCTGTATAAAGATATAAATATCTTCACCGCGAGGTGTATAAACATGAAAATATCTACATCGCTCTCTGTATAAACGTGGAAATACCAACAAGGCTATCGGTATAAACATGGAAATATTTACAACGCCATCTATATAAACATGGAAATATCTACACCGCTATGTCTATAAACATGGAAATAACTACGCCGCTATCTCTATAAACATGGAAATATCTACACTGCTATCGGTATAAACATGGAAATAGCTACACCGCTATCTGTATAAACATGGAAATATCTACACCGCGATCTGTATAAACATGGAAATATCCAAACCGCGATCTGTATAAACATGGAAATATCTTCACCACTATCTGTATAAACATGGTAATATCTACAACACCAACTATATAAACATGGAAATATCTACACCGCTATCTGTATAAACATGGAAATATCTACGCCACGATCTGTATAAACATGGAAATATCTACACCGCAATCTGAATAAACATGGAAATATCTTCACCACGATCTGTATAAACATGGAAATATCTACACCGCTATCTGTATAAACATGGTAATATCTACAACACCAACTATAAAAACATGGAAATATCTACACCGCTATCTGTATAAACATGGAAATATCTCCACTTCTATCTCTATAAACATCGAAATATCTACACCGCCATCTGTATAAACATGGAAATACTTACAAAGTTATCTGTATAAACATGGAAATATCTACATCGCCATCTGTATAAACATGGAAATATCTACACAGCCATGTGTTTATACATGGAAATATCTACACCACTCTCTATATAAACATGGAAATAACTACACCGCTATCTGTATAAACATGGAAATATCTACACCGCCATCTACATATCCATGGAAATATCTGCGCCGCCATCTGTATAAACATGGAAATATCTACACGGTCATCTGTGTATACATGGAAATATCAACCCCGCCATCTGAACAAACATGGAAATATCTGCACCGCAATCTGTATAAAGATGGAAATATCTACACCGCGTCCTGTATAAACATGGAAATATTTAAACCGCTATCTGTATAAACATGGACATATCTACACCACTATCTCTATAAACATGGACATATCTACACCGTGATCTGTATAAACATGGAAATATTTACACCGCTATCTGTATAAACATGGAAATATCCACACCGTTATCTGTATAAACATGGAAATACCTACAACGCCATCTGTTGAAACATGGAAATATCTACACCACCATCTGTATAAACAAGGAAATATCTACAATGCCATCTGTATACACATGGAAATACCTAAACGGCAATCTGTGTATAGATGGAAACATCAACACCGCCATCTGTACAGACATGGAAATATCTACACTGCGGTCTGTATAAACATGGAAATATCTACACCGGTATCTGTATAAACATGGAAATATCTACACCACCATCTGAATAAAACATGGAAATATTTCCACCGCTATCTGTATAAACATGGAAATATCTACACTGCTATTTCTATAAAGAAGGAAATACCTGCAAAGCCATCGGTATAAACATGGAAATAACTACACAGTCATGTGTAGGAAAATGGAAGTATCTACACTGCCATCTGTATAAACATGGAAATATCTACACAGCCCTCGGTATAAATATGGAAATATCTGCATAGGCATCTGTGTAAACATGGAAATATCCGCACCGCTATCTGTATAAACTTGGAAATACCTACACCGCTGTCTCTATAAACATGGAAATATGTACACCGCTATGTGTATAAACATGGTAATACCTCCACTGCTGTCTGTATAAACATGGAAATATCTCCACCTTTATCTGTATAAACATGGAAATATCTACAGCGCCGTCTCTATAAAAATTGAAATATCTACACTACCATCTGTAAAAACATGGAAATATCTAGACAGTCATCCGAATATACATGGAAATATCTACACCACCATCTGTATAAAGATGGAAATACCTACAATACCATCTGTATAAATATGGAAATATCTACACAGACATCTGTATAAATATGGAAATCTCTACACCGCCATCTGTATAAACATGGAAATATCTACACCGCGATCAGTATAAAAATGGAAATATCTACACCGCTATCTGCATAAATGTGGAAATATTTGCAACGCTATCCCTATAAACATGGTAATATCAACACCACGATCTGTATAAACATGGAAATATCTACACGATGAGTTGTATAAACATGGAAATATCTACACCGTGATCTGTATGAACATGGAAATAACTACACCGTGATCTGTATAAACATGGAAATATCTACAGCGCCATCTCTATGAACATGGAAATATCTACACCCCTATCTGTATAAACATGGAAATATCCACACAGCTATCTCTATAAACATGGAAAAATCAACACCGTTATCTCTATGAGCATGGAAATATCTTCACCGCCATCTCTACAAACATGGAAACACCTACACCGCGATCTGTTTAAACATGGAAATATCTACACCGTTATCTGTATAAACATGGAAATATCTCCACTGCTATCTCTATAAACATCGACATATCTACACCGCCATCTGTATAAACATGCAAATACTTACAAAGTTATCTGTATAAACATGGAAATGTCTACACCGGCATCTGTATAAACATGGAAATACCTTCACAGCCATGCGTATATACATGGAAATATCTTCACCGCTATCTATATAAACATGGAAATAACTCCACCGCTATCTGTATAAACATGGAAATATCTACACCGACATCTACATATCCATAGAAATATCTGTGCTGCCATCTGTATAAACATGGAAATATCTACATGGTCATCTGTGTATAGATGGAAATATCAACACCGCCATCTGTACAAACATGGAAATATCTGCACCGCTATCTGTATAAACATGGAAATATCTACACCGCGGTCTGTATAAACATGGAAATATCTACACCGCTATCTGTATAAACATGGAAATATCTACACCGCTATCTCTATAAACATGGAAATATCTACACCATGATCTGTATAAACATGGAAATACTTACACCGCTATCTGTGTAAACATGGAAATATCTAAACAGTTACCTGTATAAATATGGAAATATCTACACCGCTATCTCTATAAGCATGGAAATACCTACACCGCCATCTGTATAAACATGGAAATATCTACACTGCTATCTCTATAAACATGGAAATTTCTACAATGCCATCTGTAAAAACATGGAAATAACTACACATTCATCTGAATAAAGATGGAAATATCTACACCACCATCTGTATAAACATGGAAATACCTACAATACCATCTGTATACACATGGAAATATCTATACAGACATCTCTATAAATATGGAAATATCTACAACGTCATCTGTATCAACATTGATATATCTACACTGCCTTCTGTAGAAAGATGGAAATATCTACACCGCTATCTCTATAAATATGGAAATATCTACACCGCCATCTCTATAAACATGAAAATATCTACACTGCCATCTCCATAAAGATGGAAGTATCTACTCTGCCATGTGTATAAACACGGAAATATCTACACGACCATCTGTGTAAACGTGAAAATATCTACACCGCTGTCTGTATAAACATGGAAATATCTACACCTCCATCTGCATGTCCATGGAAATATCAACGGCGCCATCTGTATAAACATGGAAATATCTACACGGCCATGTGTGTATAGATGGAAATATCAACGCCGCCATCTTTACAAACATGGAAATATCTACACCGCTATCTCTATAAACATGGAAATATCTGCACTGCCATCTGTAAAAACATGGAAATACCTATACATTCATCTGTATAAACCTGGAAATATCTACAATGCCATCTGTATACACATGGAAATATCTACACAGCCATCTGTATAAACATGTAAATATCTACACTGCTATCTCTATAAACATGGAAATATCTACACCGCCATCTCTAGAAACATGAAAATATCTACACTGCCATCTCTATAAACAGGGAACTAACTACTCCGCCATCTGTATAAACATGGAAACCTCTACACCGCCATCTGTGTTAATAAGGACATATCTACAATGCCATCTGTATAAAGATATAAATATCTGCACCGCGAGCTGTATAAACATGGAAATATCTACATCGCTATCTGTATAAACGTAAAAATACCAACACCGCTATCGGTATAAACATGGAAATATCTAGAACGCCATCTATATAAACATGGAAATATCTACACCGCTATGTCTATAAACATGGAAATACCTACACCGCTATCTATATAAACATGGAAATATCTACACCGCTATCTGAATAAACATGGAAATATCTACACCGCGATCTGGATAAACATGGAAATATCTTCACCACGATCTGTGTAAACATGGAAATATCTACACCACCATCTGTATAAACATGGAAATATCTACAATGCCATCTGTATACACATGGAAATACCTACAAGGCAATCTGTGTATAGATGGAAACATCAACACCGGCATCTGTACAAACTTGGAAATATCTATACTGCTATCTCTATAAACATGGAAATATCTACACTGCGGTCTGTATAAACATGGAAATATCTACACCGTTATCTGTATAAACATGGAAATATCTACACCACGATCTGTATAAACATGGAATTATATACACCGCTATCTGTATAAACATGGAAATATCTGCAATGCTATCTCTATAGACATGGAAATATCTACAAAGCCATCTATATAAACATGGAAATACCTACACAGTCATGTGTAGGAACATGGAAATATCTACACTGCCATCTGTATAAACATAGAAATATCTACACAGCCCTCTGTATAAATATGGAGATATCTGCATAGGCATCTGTATAAACATGGAAATATCTGCACCGCTATCTGTATAAACATGGAAATATCTACACCGCTGTCTGTATAAACATGGAAATATCTGCACCGCAATCTGCATGTCCTTGGAAATATCTACGCCGCCATCTGTATAAACATGGAAATATCTACACGGCCATCTGTGTATAGATGAAATACCAACACCGCCGTCTGTACAAACATGGAAATATGTTCACCGCTATCCGTATAAACATGGAAATATCTGCATTGCCATCTGTAAAAACATGGAAATACCTATACAGTCATCTGTATAAACATGGAAATATCTACAATGCCATCTGTATACACATGGAAATATCCACACAGCCATCTGTATAAACATGTAAATATCTACACCGCCATCTCTATAAACATGAAAATATCTACACTGCCATCTCCATAAACATGGAACTAACTACTCCGCCATCTGTATAAACATGGAAACATCTACACCGCCATCTGTGTGAATAAGGAAATATCTACAATGCCATCTGTAGAAAGATGAAAATATCTGCACCGCTATCTGTATAAACATGGAAATATCTACATCGCTATCTGTATAAACGTGGAAATACCAACACCGCTATCAGTATAAACATGGAAATATCTACAAGGCCATCCATATAAACATGGAAATATCTACCCCGCTATGTCTATAAACATGGAAATACCTACACGGCTATCTCCATAAACATGGAAATATCAACACCGCTATCCGTATAAACATGGAAATATCTACACCGCTATCTGTATAAACATGGATATATCTACACCGCTATCTGTATAAACATGGAAATATCTACACCGCGATCTTTATAAACATGGAAATATCTACACCGCGATCTGTATAAACATGGAAATATCTTCACCACGATCTGTATAAATATGGAAATATCTACACCGCTATCTGTATAAACATGGTAATATCTACACCACCATCTATATAAACATGGAAATATCTACACCGCCATCTGTATGAACATGGAAATATCTACAATGCCATCTGTAGAAAGATGGAAATATCTACACCGCAATCTGTGTAAACATGGAAATATCTTCACCGATATCTGTAAAAACATGGAAATATCTACACCGCTATCTGTATAAACATGGAAATAGCTACACCGCGATCTGTATAAACATGGAAATTTCTACACTGCCATCTGTAGAAAGATGGAAATATCTACACCGCTATCTCTATAAATATGGAAATATCTACACCGCCATCTCTATAAACATGAAAATATCTACCCTGCCATCTCCATAAAGATGGAAGTATCTACTCCGCCATGTGTATAAACACGGAAATAACTACAGCACAATCTGTGAAAACATGGAAATATCTACACCGCTATCTGTATAAACATGGAAATATCTACACCGCCATCAGGATGTCCATGGAAATATCTATGCCGCCCTCTGTATAAACATGGAAATATCTACACGGCCATCTGTGTATAGATGGAAATATCAACACCGCCATCTGTACAATCATGGAAATATCTACACCGCTATCTCTATAAATATGGAAATATCTACACCGCCATCTCTATAAACATGAAAATATCTACCCTGCCATCTCCATAAAGATGGAAGTATCTACTCCGCCATGTGTATAAACACAGAAATAACTACAGCACAATCTGTGAAAACATGGAAATATCTACACCGCTATCTGTATAAACATGGAAATATCTGCACCGCCATCAGGATGTCCATGGAAATATCTATGCCGCCATCTGTATAAACATGGAAATATCTACACGGCCATCTGTGTATAGATGGAAATATCAACACCGCCATCTGTACAATCATGGAAATATCTACACCGCTATCTCTATAAACATGGAAATATCTGCACTGCCATCTGTAAAAACATGGAAATACCTATACAGTCATCTGTATAAACATGGAAATATCTACAATGCCATCTGTATACACATGGAAATATCTACACAGACATCTGTATAAACATGTATATATCTTCACCGCTATCTCTATAAACATGGAAATATCTACACCGCCATCTCTATAAACTTGAAAATATCTACACTGCCATCTCCATAAACATGGAACTAACTACTCCGCCATCTGTATAAACATGGAAACATCTACACCGCCATCTGTGTGAATAAGGAAATATCTACAATGCCATCTGTAGAAAGATGAAAATATCTGCACCGCTATCTGTATAAACATGGAAATATCTACATCGCTATCTGTATAAACGTGGAAATACCAACACCGCTATCTGTATAAACATGGAAATATCTACAAGGCTATCCATATAAACATGGAAATATCTACCCCGCTATGTCTATAAACATGGAAATACCTACACGACTATCTCCATAAACATGGAAATATCAACACCGCTATCCGTATAAACATGGAAATATCTACACCGCTATCTGTATAAACATGGAAATATCTACACCGCGATCTTTATAAACATGGAAATATCTACACCGCGATCTGTATAAACATGGAAATATCTTCACCACGATCTGTATAAATATGGAAATATCTACACCGCTATCTGTATAAACATGGTAATATCTACACCACCATCTATATAAACATGGAAATATCTACACCGCCATCTGTATGAACATGGAAATATCTACAATGCCATCTGTAGAAAGATGGAAATATCTACACCGCAATCTGTGTAAACATGGAAATATCTTCACCGATATCTGTAAAAACATGGAAATATCTACACCGCTATCTGTATAAACATGGAAATAGCTACACCGCGATCTGTATAAACATGGAAATTTCTACACTGCCATCTGTAGAAAGATGGAAATATCTACACCGCTATCTCTATAAATATGGAAATATCTACACCGCCATCTCTATAAACATGAAAATATCTACGCTGCCATCTCCATAAAGATGGAAGTATCTACTCCGCCATGTGTATAAACACGGAAATAACTACAGCACAATCTGTGAAAACATGGAAATATCTACACCGCTATCTGTATAAACATGGAAATATCTACACCGCCATCAGGATGTCCATGGAAATATCTATGCCGCCATCTGTATAAACATGGAAATATCTACACGGCCATCTGTGTATAGATGGAAATATCAACACCGCCATCTGTACAATCATGGAAATATCTACACCGCTATCTCTATAAATATGGAAATATCTACACCGCCATCTCTATAAACATGAAAATATCTACCCTGCCATCTCCATAAAGATGGAAGTATCTACTCCGCCATGTGTATAAACACGGAAATAACTACAGCACAATCTGTGAAAACATGGAAATATCTACACCGCTATCTGTATAAACATGGAAATATCTACACCGCCATCAGGATGTCCATGGAAATATCTATGCCGCCATCTGTATAAACATGGAAATATCTACATGGCCATCTGTGTATAGATGGAAATATCAACACCGCCATCTGTACAATCATGGAAATATCTACACCGCTATCTCTATAAACATGGAAATATCTGCACTGCCATCTGTAAAAACATGGAAATACCTATACAGTCATCTGTATAAACATGGAAATATCTACAATGCCATCTGTATACACATGGAAATATCTACACAGACATCTGTATAAACATGTATATATCTTCACCGCTATCTCTATAAACATGGAAATATCTACACCGCCATCTCTATAAACTTGAAAATACCTACACTGCCATCTCCATAAACATGGAACTAACTACTCCACCATCTGTATAAACATGTAAACATCTACACCGCCATTTGTGTGAATAAGGAAATATCTACAAAGCCATCTGTATAAAGATATAAATATCTTCACCGCGAGGTGTATAAACATGAAAATATCTACATCGCTCTCTGTATAAACGTGGAAATACCAACACGGCTATCGGTATAAACATGGAAATATCTACAACGCGATCTACATAAACATGGAAATATCTACACCGCTTTGTCTATAAACATGGAAATACCTACACCGCTATCTGTATAAACATGGAAATATCTACACCATGATCTGTATAAACATGGAAATATCTACACGGCCATCTGTGTATAGATGAAATATCAACACCGCCATCTGTACAAACATGGAAATATGTTCACCGCTATCCGTATAAACATGGAAATATCTGCACTGCCATCTGTAAAAACATGGAAATACCTATAAAGTCCTCTGTATGAACATGGAAATATCTACAATGCCATGTGTATACACATGGAATTATCCACACAGCCATCTGTATAAACATGTAAATATCTACACTGCTATCTCTATAAACATGGAAATCTCTACACCGCCATCTCTATAAACATGAAAATATCTACACTGCCATCTACATAAACATGGAACTAACTACTCCGCCATCTGTATAAACATGGAAACATCTACACCGCCATCTGTGTGAATAAGGAAATATATACAATGCCATCTGTATAAAGATGAAAATATCTGCACCGCTATCTGTATATACATGGAAATATCTACATCGCTATCTGTATAAACGTGGAAATAACACCGCTATGGGTATGAACATGGAAATATCTACAAGGCCATCCATATAAACATGGAAATATCTACACCGCTATGTCTATAAACATGGAAATACCTACAAGGCTATCTCCATAGACATGGAAATATCTACACCGCTATCTGTATAAACATGGAAATATCTACACCGCGATCTGTATAAACATGGAAATACCTACACCGCGATCTGTATAAACATGGAAATATCTTCACCATGATCTGTATAATTGTGGAAATATCTATACCGCTATCTGTATAAAAATGGTAATAACTACACTACCATCTATATACACATGGAAATATCTACACCGCCATCTGTGTAAACATGGAAATATCTACAATGCCATCTGTAGAAAGATGGAAATATCTACACCGCAATCTGTGTAAACATGGAAATATCTACACCGATATCTGTAAAAACATGGAAATATCTACACCGCTATCTGTATAAACATGGAAATAGCTACACCGCGATCTGTATAAACATGGAAATACCTACACTGCCATCTGTAGAAAGATGGAAATATCTACACTGCTATCTCTATACATATGGAAATATCTACACCGCCATCTCTATAAACATGAAAATATCTACCCTGCCATCTCCATAAGGATGGAAGTATCTACTCCGCCATGTGTATAAACACGGAAATATCTACACCACCATCTGTGAAAACATGGAAATATCTACACCGCTATCGGTATAAACATGGAAATATCTACACCGCCATCTGGATGTCCATGGAAATATCTACGCCGCCATCTGTACAAACATGGAAATATCTACACGGCCATCTGTGTATAGATGGAAATATCAACACCGCCATCTGTACAAACATGGAAATATCTACACCGCTATCTCTATAAACATGGAAATATCTGCACTGCCAACTGTAAAAACATGGAAATACCTATACAGTCATCTGTATAAACATGGAAATATCTACAATGCCATCTGTATACACATGGAAATATCTACACAGCCGTCTCTATAAACATGTATATATCTACACCGCTATCTCTATAAACATGGAAATATCTACACCGCCATCTCTATAAACTTGAAAATATCTACACTGCCATCTCCATAAACATGGAACTAACTACTCCACCATCTGTATAAACATGTAAACATCTACACCGCCATCTGTGTGAATAAGGAAATATCTACAATGCCATCTGTATAAAGATATAAATATCTTCACCGCGAGGTGTATAAACATGAAAATATCTACATCGCTCTCTGTATAAACGTGGAAATACCAACAAGGCTATCGGTATAAACATGGAAATATTTACAACGCCATCTATATAAACATGGAAATATCTACACCGCTATGTCTATAAACATGGAAATAACTACACCGCTATCTCTATAAACATGGAAATATCTACACTGCTATCGGTATAAACATGGAAATAGCTGCACCGCTATCTGTATAAACATGGAAATATCTACACCGCGATCTGTATAAACATGGAAATATCCAAACCGCGATCTGTATAAACATGGAAATATCTTCACCACTATCTGTATAAACATGGTAATATCTACAACACCAACTATATAAACATGGAAATATCTACACCGCTATCTGTATAAACATGGAAATATCTACGCCACGATCTGTATAAACATGGAAATATCTACACCGCAATCTGAATAAACATGGAAATATCTTCACCACGATCTGTATAAACATGGAAATATCTACACCGCTATCTGTATAAACATGGTAATATCTACAACACCAACTATAAAAACATGGAAATATCTACACCGCTATCTGTATAAACATGGAAATATCTCCACTTCTATCTCTATAAACATCGAAATATCTACACCGCCATCTGTATAAACATGGAAATACTTACAAAGTTATCTGTATAAACATGGAAATATCTACATCGCCATCTGTATAAACATGGAAATATCTACACAGCCATGTGTTCATACATGGAAATATCTACACCACTCTCTATATAAACATGGAAATAACTACACCGCTATCTGTATAAACATGGAAATATCTACACCGCCATCTACATATCCATGGAAATATCTGCGCCGCCATCTGTATAAACATGGAAATATCTACACGGTCATCTGTGTATACATGGAAATATCAACCCCGCCATCTGAACAAACATGGAAATATCTGCACCGCAATCTGTATAAAGATGGAAATATCTACACCGCGTCCTGTATAAACATGGAAATATTTAAACCGCTATCTGTATAAACATGGACATATCTACACCACTATCTCTATAAACATGGACATATCTACACCGTGATCTGTATAAACATGGAAATATTTACACCGCTATCTGTATAAACATGGAAATATCCACACCGTTATCTGTATAAACATGGAAATACCTACAACGCCATCTGTTGAAACATGGAAATATCTACACCACCATCTGTATAAACAAGGAAATATCTACAATGCCATCTGTATACACATGGAAATACCTAAACGGCAATCTGTGTATAGATGGAAACATCAACACCGCCATCTGTACAGACATGGAAATATCTACACTGCGGTCTGTATAAACATGGAAATATCTACACCGGTATCTGTATAAACATGGAAATATCTACACCACCATCTGAATAAAACATGGAAATATTTCCACCGCTATCTGTATAAACATGGAAATATCTACACTGCTATCTCTATAAAGAAGGAAATACCTGCAAAGCCATCGGTATAAACATGGAAATAACTACACAGTCATGTGTAGGAAAATGGAAGTATCTACACTGCCATCTGTATAAACATGGAAATATCTACACAGCCCTCGGTATAAATATGGAAATATCTGCATAGGCATCTGTGTAAACATGGAAATATCCGCACCGCTATCTGTATAAACTTGGAAATACCTACACCGCTGTCTCTATAAACATGGAAATATGTACACCGCTATGTGTATAAACATGGTAATACCTCCACTGCTGTCTGTATAAACATGGAAATATCTCCACCTTTATCTGTATAAACATGGAAATATCTACAGCGCCGTCTCTATAAAAATTGAAATATCTACACTACCATCTGTAAAAACATGGAAATATCTAGACAGTCATCCGAATATACATGGAAATATCTACACCACCATCTGTATAAAGATGGAAATACCTACAATACCATCTGTATAAATATGGAAATATCTACACAGACATCTGTATAAATATGGAAATCTCTACACCGCCATCTGTATAAACATGGAAATATCTACACCGCGATCAGTATAAAAATGGAAATATCTACACCGCTATCTGCATAAATGTGGAAATATTTGCAACGCTATCCCTATAAACATGGTAATATCAACACCACGATCTGTATAAACATGGAAATATCTACACGATGAGTTGTATAAACATGGAAATATCTACACCGTGATCTGTATGAACATGGAAATAACTACACCGTGATCTGTATAAACATGGAAATATCTACAGCGCCATCTCTATGAACATGGAAATATCTACACCCCTATCTGTATAAACATGGAAATATCCACACAGCTATCTCTATAAACATGGAAAAATCAACACCGTTATCTCTATGAGCATGGAAATATCTACACCGCCATCTCTACAAACTTGGAAACACCTACACCGCGATCTGTTTAAACATGGAAATATCTACACCGTTATCTGTATAAACATGGAAATATCTCCACTGCTATCTCTATAAACATCGACATATCTACACCGCCATCTGTATAAACATGCAAATACTTACAAAGTTATCTGTATAAACATGGAAATGTCTACACCGGCATCTGTATAAACATGGAAATACCTTCACAGCCATGCGTATATACATGGAAATATCTTCACCGCTATCTATATAAACATGGAAATAACTCCACCGCTATCTGTATAAACATGGAAATATCTACACCGACATCTACATATCCATAGAAATATCTGTGCTGCCATCTGTATAAACATGGAAATATCTACATGGTCATCTGTGTATAGATGGAAATATCAACACCGCCATCTGTACAAACATGGAAATATCTGCACCGCTATCTGTATAAACATGGAAATATCTACACCGCGGTCTGTATAAACATGGAAATATCTACACCGCTATCTGTATAAACATGGAAATATCTACACCGCTATCTCTATAAACATGGAAATATCTACACCATGATCTGTATAAACATGGAAATACTTACACCGCTATCTGTGTAAACATGGAAATATCTAAACAGTTACCTGTATAAATATGGAAATATCTACACCGCTATCTCTATAAGCATGGAAATACCTACACCGCCATCTGTATAAACATGGAAATATCTACACTGCTATCTCTATAAACATGGAAATTTCTACAATGCCATCTGTAAAAACATGGAAATATCTACACATTCATCTGAATAAAGATGGAAATATCTACACCACCATCTGTATAAACATGGAAATACCTACAATACCATCTGTATACACATGGAAATATCTATACAGACATCTCTATAAATATGGAAATATCTACAACGTCATCTGTATCAACATTGATATATCTACACTGCCTTCTGTAGAAAGATGGAAATATCTACACCGCTATCTCTATAAATATGGAAATATCTACACCGCCATCTCTATAAACATGAAAATATCTACACTGCCATCTCCATAAAGATGGAAGTATCTACTCTGCCATGTGTATAAACACGGAAATATCTACACGACCATCTGTGTAAACGTGAAAATATCTACACCGCTGTCTGTATAAACATGGAAATATCTACACCTCCATCTGCATGTCCATGGAAATATCAACGGCGCCATCTGTATAAACATGGAAATATCTACACGGCCATGTGTGTATAGATGGAAATATCAACGCCGCCATCTTTACAAACATGGAAATATGTACACCGCTATCTCTATAAACATGGAAATATCTGCACTGCCATCTGTAAAAACATGGAAATACCTATACATTCATCTGTATAAACCTGGAAATATCTACAATGCCATCTGTATACACATGGAAATATCTACACAGCCATCTGTATAAACATGTAAATATCTACACTGCTATCTCTATAAACATGGAAATATCTACACCGCCATCTCTAGAAACATGAAAATATCTACACTGCCATCTCTATAAACAGGGAACTAACTACTCCGCCATCTGTATAAACATGGAAACCTCTACACCGCCATCTGTGTTAATAAGGACATATCTACAATGCCATCTGTATAAAGATATAAATATCTGCACCGCGAGCTGTATAAACATGGAAATATCTACATCGCTATCTGTATAAACGTAAAAATACCAACACCGCTATCGGTATAAACATGGAAATATCTAGAACGCCATCTATATAAACATGGAAATATCTACACCGCTATGTCTATAAACATGGAAATACCTACACCGCTATCTATATAAACATGGAAATATCTACACCGCTATCTGAATAAACATGGAAATATCTACACCGCGATCTGGATAAACATGGAAATATCTTCACCACGATCTGTGTAAACATGGAAATATCTACACCACCATCTGTATAAACATGGAAATATCTACAATGCCATCTGTATACACATGGAAATACCTACAAGGCAATCTGTGTATAGATGGAAACATCAACACCGGCATCTGTACAAACTTGGAAATACCTATACTGCTATCTCTATAAACATGGAAATATCTACACTGCGGTCTGTATAAACATGGAAATATCTACACCGTTATCTGTATAAACATGGAAATATCTACACCACGATCTGTATAAACATGGAATTATATACACCGCTATCTGTATAAACATGGAAATATCTGCAATGCTATCTCTATAGACATGGAAATATCTACAAAGCCATCTATATAAACATGGAAATACCTACACAGTCATGTGTAGGAACATGGAAATATCTACACTGCCATCTGTATAAACATAGAAATATCTACACAGCCCTCTGTATAAATATGGAGATATCTGCATAGGCATCTGTATAAACATGGAAATATCTGCACCGCTATCTGTATAAACATGGAAATATCTACACCGCTGTCTGTATAAACATGGAAATATCTGCACCGCAATCTGCATGTCCTTGGAAATATCTTCGCCGCCATCTGTATAAACATGGAAATATCTACACGGCCATCTGTGTATAGATGAAATACCAACACCGCCGTCTGTACAAACATGGAAATATGTTCACCGCTATCCGTATAAACATGGAAATATCTGCATTGCCATCTGTAAAAACATGGAAATACCTATACAGTCATCTGTATAAACATGGAAATATCTACAATGCCATCTGTATACACATGGAAATATCCACACAGCCATCTGTATAAACATGTAAATATCTACACCGCCATCTCTATAAACATGAAAATATCTACACTGCCATCTCCATAAACATGGAACTAACTACTCCGCCATCTGTATAAACATGGAAACATCTACACCGCCATCTGTGTGAATAAGGAAATATCTACAATGCCATCTGTAGAAAGATGAAAATATCTGCACCGCTATCTGTATAAACATGGAAATATCTACATCGCTATCTGTATAAACGTGGAAATACCAACACCGCTATCAGTATAAACATGGAAATATCTACAAGGCCATCCATATAAACATGGAAATATCTACCAAGCTATGTCTATAAACATGGAAATACCTACACGGCTATCTCCATAAACATGGAAATATCAACACCGCTATCCGTATAAAGATGGAAATATCTACACCGCTATCTGTATAAACATGGATATATCTACACCGCGATCTTTATAAACATGGAAATATCTACACCGCGATCTGTATAAACATGGAAATATCTTCACCACGATCTGTATAAATATGGAAATATCTACACCGCTATCTGTATAAACATGGTAATATCTACACCACCATCTATATAAACATGGAAATATCTACACCGCCATCTGTATGAACATGGAAATATCTACAATGCCATCTGTAGAAAGATGGAAATATCTACACCGCAATCTGTGTAAACATGGAAATATCTTCACCGATATCTGTAAAAACATGGAAATATCTACACCGCTATCTGTATAAACATGGAAATAGCTACACCGCGATCTGTATAAACATGGAAATTTCTACACTGCCATCTGTAGAAAGATGGAAATATCTACACCGCTATCTCTATAAATATGGAAATATCTACACCGCCATCTCTATAAACATGAAAATATCTACCCTGCCATCTCCATAAAGATGGAAGTATCTACTCCGCCATGTGTATAAACACGGAAATAACTACAGCACAATCTGTGAAAACATGGAAATATCTACACCGCTATCTGTATAAACATGGAAATATCTACACCGCCATCAGGATGTCCATGGAAATATCTATGCCGCCCTCTGTATAAACATGGAAATATCTACACGGCCATCTGTGTATAGATGGAAATATCAACACCGCCATCTGTACAATCATGGAAATATCTACACCGCTATCTCTATAAATATGGAAATATCTACACCGCCATCTCTATAAACATGAAAATATCTACCCTGCCATCTCCATAAAGATGGAAGTATCTACTCCGCCATGTGTATAAACACAGAAATAACTACAGCACAATCTGTGAAAACATGGAAATATCTACACCGCTATCTGTATAAACATGGAAATATCTGCACCGCCATCAGGATGTCCATGGAAATATCTATGCCGCCATCTGTATAAACATGGAAATATCTACACGGCCATCTGTGTATAGATGGAAATATCAACACTGCCATCTGTACAATCATGGAAATATCTACACCGCTATCTCTATAAACATGGAAATATCTGCACTGCCATCTGTAAAAACATGGAAATACCTATACAGTCATCTGTATAAACATGAAAATATCTACAATGCCATCCGTATACACATGGAAATATCTACACAGACATCTGTATAAACATGTATATATCTTCACCGCTATCTCTATAAACATGGAAATATCTACACCGCCATCTCTATAAACTTGAAAATATCTACACTGCCATCTCCATAAACATGGAACTACTCCGCCATCTGTATAAACATGGAAACATCTACACCGCCATCTGTGTGAATAAGGAAATATCTACAATGCCATCTGTAGAAAGATGAAAATATCTGCACCGCTATCTGTATAAACATGGAAATATCTACATCGCTATCTGTATAAACGTGGAAATACCAACACCGCTATCTGTATAAACATGGAAATATCTACAAGGCTATCCATATAAACATGGAAATATCTACCCCGCTATGTCTATAAACATGGAAATACCTACACGGCTATCTCCATAAACATGGAAATATCAACACCGCTATCCGTATAAACATGGAAATATCTACACCGCTATCTGTATAAACATGGAAATATCTACACCGCGATCTTTATAAACATGGAAATATCTACACCGCGATCTGTATAAACATGGAAATATCTTCACCACGATCTGTATAAATATGGAAATATCTACACCGCTATCTGTATAAACATGGTAATATCTACACCACCATCTATATAAACATGGAAATATCTACACCGCCATCTGTATGAACATGGAAATATCTACAATGCCATCTGTAGAAAGATGGAAATATCTACACCGCAATCTGTGTAAACATGGAAATATCTTCACCGATATCTGTAAAAACATGGAAATATCTACACCGCTATCTGTATAAACATGGAAATAGCTACACCGCGATCTGTATAAACATGGAAATTTCTACACTGCCATCTGTAGAAAGATGGAAATATCTACACCGCTATCTCTATAAATATGGAAATATCTACACCGCCATCTCTATAAACATGAAAATATCTACGCTGCCATCTCCATAAAGATGGAAGTATCTACTCCGCCATGTGTATAAACACGGAAATAACTACAGCACAATCTGTGAAAACATGGAAATATCTACACCGCTATCTGTATAAACATGGAAATATCTACACCGCCATCAGGATGTCCATGGAAATATCTATGCCGCCATCTGTATAAACATGGAAATATCTACACGGCCATCTGTGTATAGATGGAAATATCAACACCGCCATCTGTACAATCATGGAAATATCTACACCGCTATCTCTATAAATATGGAAATATCTACACCGCCATCTCTATAAACATGAAAATATCTACCCTGCCATCTCCATAAAGATGGAAGTATCTACTCCGCCATGTGTATAAACACGGAAATAACTACAGCACAATCTGTGAAAACATGGAAATATCTACACCGCTATCTGTATAAACATGGAAATATCTACACCGCCATCAGGATGTCCATGGAAATATCTATGCCGCCATCTGTATAAACATGGAAATATCTACACGGCCATCTGTGTATAGATGGAAATATCAACACCGCCATCTGTACAATCATGGAAATATCTACACCGCTATCTCTATAAACATGGAAATATCTGCACTGCCATCTGTAAAAACATGGAAATACCTATACAGTCATCTGTATAAACATGGAAATATCTACAATGCCATCTGTATACACATGGAAATATCTACACAGACATCTGTATAAACATGTATATATCTTCACCGCTATCTCTATAAACATGGAAATATCTACATCGCCATCTCTATAAACTTGAAAATACCTACACTGCCATCTCCATAAACATGGAACTAACTACTCCACCATCTGTATAAACATGTAAACATCTACACCGCCATTTGTGTGAATAAGGAAATATCTACAAAGCCATCTGTATAAAGATATAAATATCTTCACCGCGAGGTGTATAAACATGAAAATATCTACATCGCTCTCTGTATAAACGTGGAAATACCAACACGGCTATCGGTATAAACATGGAAATATCTACAACGCGATCTACATAAACATGGAAATATCTACACCGCTTTGTCTATAAACATGGAAATACCTACACCGCTATCTGTATAAACATGGAAATATCTACACCATGATCTGTATAAACATGGAAATATCTACACGGCCATCTGTGTATAGATGAAATATCAACACCGCCATCTGTACAAACATGGAAATATGTTCACCGCTATCCGTATAAACATGGAAATATCTGCACTGCCATCTGTAAAAACATGGAAATACCTATAAAGTCCTCTGTATGAACATGGAAATATCTACAATGCCATGTGTATACACATGGAATTATCCACACAGCCATCTGTATAAACATGTAAATATCTACACTGCTATCTCTATAAACATGGAAATCTCTACACCGCCATCTCTATAAACATGAAAATATCTACACTGCCATCTACATAAACATGGAACTAACTACTCCGCCATCTGTATAAACATGGAAACATCTACACCGCCATCTGTGTGAATAAGGAAATATATACAATGCCATCTGTATAAAGATGAAAATATCTGCACCGCTATCTGTATATACATGGAAATATCTACATCGCTATCTGTATAAACGTGGAAATAACACCGCTATGGGTATGAACATGGAAATATCTACAAGGCCATCCATATAAACATGGAAATATCTACACCGCTATGTCTATAAACATGGAAATATCTACACCGCTATGTCTATAAACATGGAAATACCTACAAGGCTATCTCCATAGACATGGAAATATCTACACCGCTATCTGTATAAACATGGAAATATCTACACCGCGATCTGTATAAACATGGAAATACCTACACCGCGATCTGTATAAACATGGAAATATCTTCACCATGATCTGTATAATTGTGGAAATATCTATACCGCTATCTGTATAAAAATGGTAATAACTACACTACCATCTATATACACATGGAAATATCTACACCGCCATCTGTATAAACATGGAAATATCTACAATGCCATCTGTAGAAAGATGGAAATATCTACACCGCAATCTGTGTAAACATGGAAATATCTACACCGATATCTGTAAAAACATGGAAATATCTACACCGCTATCTGTATAAACATGGAAATAGCTACACCGCGATCTGTATAAACATGGAAATACCTACACTGCCATCTGTAGAAAGATGGAAATATCTACACTGCTATCTCTATACATATGGAAATATCTACACCGCCATCTCTATAAACATGAAAATATCTACCCTGCCATCTCCATAAGGATGGAAGTATCTACTCCGCCATGTGTATAAACACGGAAATATCTACACCACCATCTGTGAAAACATGGAAATATCTACACCGCTATCGGTATAAACATGGAAATATCTACACCGCCATCTGGATGTCCATGGAAATATCTACGCCGCCATCTGTACAAACATGGAAATATCTACACGGCCATCTGTGTATAGATGGAAATATCAACACCGCCATCTGTACAAACATGGAAATATCTACACCGCTATCTCTATAAACATGGAAATATCTGCACTGCCAACTGTAAAAACATGGAAATACCTATACAGTCATCTGTATAAACATGGAAATATCTACAATGCCATCTGTATACACATGGAAATATCTACACAGCCGTCTCTATAAACATGTATATATCTACACCGCTATCTCTATAAACATGGAAATATCTACACCGCCATCTCTATAAACTTGAAAATATCTACACTGCCATCTCCATAAACATGGAACTAACTACTCCACCATCTGTATAAACATGTAAACATCTACACCGCCATCTGTGTGAATAAGGAAATATCTACAATGCCATCTGTATAAAGATATAAATATCTTCACCGCGAGGTGTATAAACATGAAAATATCTACATCGCTCTCTGTATAAACGTGGAAATACCAACAAGGCTATCGGTATAAACATGGAAATATTTACAACGCCATCTATATAAACATGGAAATATCTACACCGCTATGTCTATAAACATGGAAATAACTACACCGCTATCTCTATAAACATGGAAATATCTACACTGCTATCGGTATAAACATGGAAATAGCTACACCGCTATCTGTATAAACATGGAAATATCTACACCGCGATCTGTATAAACATGGAAATATCCAAACCGTGATCTGTATAAACATGGAAATATCTTCACCACTATCTGTATAAACATGGTAATATCTACAACACCAACTATATAAACATGGAAATATCTACACCGCTATCTGTATAAACATGGAAATATCTACGCCACGATCTGTATAAACATGGAAATATCTACACCGCAATCTGAATAAACATGGAAATATCTTCACCACGATCTGTATAAACATGGAAATATCTACACCGCTATCTGTATAAACATGGTCATATCTACAACACCAACTATAAAAACATGGAAATATCTACACCGCTATCTGTATAAACATGGAAATATCTCCACTTCTATCTCTATAAACATCGAAATATCTACACCGCCATCTGTATAAACATGGAAATACTTACAAAGTTATCTGTATAAACATGGAAATATCTACATCGCCATCTGTATAAACATGGAAATATCTACACAGCCATGTGTTTATACATGGAAATATCTACACCACTCTCTATATAAACATGGAAATAACTACACTGCTATCTGTATAAACATGGAAATATCTACACCGCCATCTACATATCCATGGAAATATCTGCGCCGCCATCTGTATAAACATGGAAATATCTACACGGTCATCTGTGTATACATGGAAATATCAACCCCGCCATCTGAACAAACATGGAAATATCTGCACCGCAATCTGTATAAAGATGGAAATATCTACACCGCGTCCTGTATAAACATGGAAATATTTAAACCGCTATCTGTATAAACATGGACATATCTACACCACTATCTCTATAAACATGGACATATCTACACCGTGATCTGTATAAACATGGAAATATTTACACCGCTATCTGTATAAACATGGAAATATCCACACCGTTATCTGTATAAACATGGAAATACCTACAACGCCATCTGTTGAAACATGGAAATATCTACACCACCATCTGTATAAACAAGGAATTATCTACAATGCCATCTGTATACACATGGAAATACCTAAACGGCAATCTGTGTATAGATGGAAACATCAACACCGCCATCTGTACAGACATGGAAATATCTACACTGCGGTCTGTATAAACATGGAAATATCTACACCGGTATCTGTATAAACATGGAAATATCTACACCACCATCTGAATAAAACATGGAAATATTTCCACCGCTATCTGTATAAACATGGAAATATCTACACTGCTATCTCTATAAAGAAGGAAATACCTGCAAAGCCATCGGTATAAACATGGAAATAACTACACAGTCATGTGTAGGAAAATGGAAGTATCTACACTGCCATCTGTATAAACATGGAAATATCTACACAGCCCTCGGTATAAATATGGAAATATCTGCATAGGCATCTGTGTAAACATGGAAATATCCGCACCGCTATCTGTATAAACTTGGAAATACCTACACCGCTGTCTCTATAAACATGGAAATATGTACACCGCTATGTGTATAAACATGGTAATACCTCCACTGCTGTCTGTATAAACATGGAAATATCTCCACCTTTATCTGTATAAACATGGAAATATCTACAGCGCCGTCTCTACAAAAATTGAAATATCTACACTACCATCTGTAAAAACATGGAAATATCTAGACAGTCATCCGAATATACATGGAAATATCTACACCACCATCTGTATAAAGATGGAAATACCTACAATACCATCTGTATAAATATGGAAATATCTACACAGACATCTGTATAAATATGGAAATCTCTACACCGCCATCTGTATAAACATGGAAATATCTACACCGCGATCAGTATAAAAATGGAAATATCTACACCGCTATCTGCATAAATGTGGAAATATTTGCAACGCTATCCCTATAAACATGGTAATATCAACACCACGATCTGTATAAACATGGAAATATCTACACGATGAGTTGTATAAACATGGAAATATCTACACCGTGATCTGTATGAACATGGAAATAACTACACCGTGATCTGTATAAACATGGAAATATCTACAGCGCCATCTCTATGAACATGGAAATATCTACACCCCTATCTGTATAAACATGGAAATATCCACACAGCTATCTCTATAAACATGGAGAAATCAACACCGTTATCTCTATGAGCATGGAAATATCTACACCGCCATCTCTACAAACATGGAAACACCTACACCGCGATCTGTTTAAACATGGAAATATCTACACCGTTATCTGTATAAACATGGAAATATCTCCACTGCTATCTCTATAAACATCGACATATCTACACCGCCATCTGTATAAACATGCAAATACTTACAAAGTTATCTGTATAAACATGGAAATGTCTACACCGGCATCTGTATAAACATGGAAATACCTTCACAGCCATGCATATATACATGGAAATATCTTCACCGCTATCTATATAAACATGGAAATAACTCCACCGCTATCTGTATAAACATGGAAATATCTACACCGACATCTACATATCCATAGAAATATCTGTGCTGCCATCTGTATAAACATGGAAATATCTACATGGTCATCTGTGTATAGATGGAAATATCAACACCGCCATCTGTACAAACATGGAAATATCTGCACCGCTATCTGTATAAACATGGAAATATCTACACCGCGGTCTGTATAAACATGGAAATATCTACACCGCTATCTGTATAAACATGGAAATATCTACACCGCTATCTCTATAAACATGGAAATATCTACACCATGATCTGTATAAACATGGAAATACTTACACCGCTATCTGTGTAAACATGGAAATATCTAAACAGTTACCTGTATAAATATGGAAATATCTACACCGCTATCTCTATAAGCATGGAAATACCTACACCGCCATCTGTATAAACATGGAAATATCTACACTGCTATCTCTATAAACATGGAAATTTCTACAATGCCATCTGTAAAAACATGGAAATACCTATACAGTCATCTGTATAAACATGGAAATATCTACACCACCATCTGTATAAACATGGAAATATCTACAATGCCATCTGTATACACATGGAAATACCTACACGGCAATCTGTGTATAGATGGAAACATCAACACCGCCATCTGTACAAACATGGAAATATCTACACCGCTATCTCAATAAACATGGAAATACCTACACTGCGGTCTGTATAAACATGTAAATATCTACACCGGTATCTGTATAAACATGGAAATATCTACGCAACGATCTGTATAAAAATGGAAATATTTATACCGCTATCTGTATAAACATGGAAATATCTGCACCGCTATCTCTATAAACTTGGAAATATCAACAAAGCCATCTGTATAAACATCGAAATACCTACACAGTCATGTGCATAAACATGGAAATATCTACACCGCAATCTGTATAAACATGGAAATATCTACACCGCTATCTGTATAAATATGAAATAACTAAACTGCTATCTCTGTAAAAATGGAAATATCTACACTGCTATCTGTATAAACGTGGAAATATCCTCACTTCTATCTCTGTGAACATGGATATATCTACACCGCTATCTCTACAAACATGGAAATATCTACACCTCCATCTCTATAAACATGGAAATATCTACACCGCCATCTGTATGAACATGGAAATATCTACAGCGCTATCCGTATAAACATGGAAATATCTACACCGCTATCTGTATAAACATGGAAATATCTACACCGCTATCTGTATAAACATGGAAATATCTACACTGCGATCTGTATAAACATAGAAATATCTACACAGCTATCTCTATAAACATGGAAATATCTACACCGCCATCTGTATAAACATGGAAATACCTACAAAGTCATCTGTATAAACAGGGAAATATCTACACAGCCATCTGCATAAACATGGAAATATCTACACAGCCATCTGTATATACATGGAAATATCTACCCCGCTATCTGTATAAACATGGTAATAACTACACCGCTATTTGTATAAACAAGGAAATATCTACACCGCCATCTGTTTAAACATGGAAATATATATACAGACGTCTGTTTATACATGGAAATATCTACACCGCTATCTGTATCAACATGGAAATAACTACACAGCGATCTGCATAAACATGGAAATATCTACAATGTTATCTCTGTAAACATGGAAATATCTACACAGCTATCTGTGTAAACTTGGAAATATCTACACCGCTATTTCTGTAAGTTTGGCAATACCTACACCTCAATCTGTGCAAAGATCGAAATACCTACACCGCTATCTCTGTAAACATGGAAATATCTACACCGATATCTGTATAAACATGGAAATATCTACACCGCCATCTGTATAAACATGGAAATACCTACACAGTCATGTGTATCAACATGGAAATATCTACACCGCAATCTGTATAAACATGGAAATATCTACACCGCTATCTGTATAAATATGAAATATCTAAACCGCTATCTCTATAGAAATGGAAATATCTACACTGCTATCTGCATAAACATGGAAATATCCTCACTTCTATCACTATGAACATGGATATATCTACACCGCTATCTCTATAAACATGGAAATATCTACACCGCCATCTCTATAAACATGGAAATATCAACACCGCCATCTGTATAAACATGGAAATATCTACAGCGCTATCTGTATTAACATGGAAATATCTACCCTGCTATCTGCATAAACATGGAAATATCTACACAGTTATCTGTAGAAACATGGAAATATCTACACCGCTATCTCTATAAACATGGAAATAACTACACTGCTATCTCTATAAACATGGAAATATCTACACCGCTATCTCCATCAACATGGAAATATTTACAAAGCCATCTCTTTAAATATGGAGATATCTACAACGCCATCTACATAAACAAGAAAATATCTACACTGCCATCTATATAAACATGGAAATATCTACACCGCCATCTCTATAAACATGGAAATATCTCCACTGCCATTTGTAAAAAGATGGAAATATCTACACCGCCATCTGTATAAACGTGGAAATATCTACACCGCTATCTGTATTAACACGGAAATATGTACACCGCAATCTGTATAAACATGGAAATATCTACACCGCTATCTGTATTAATATGAAATATCTAAACCGCTATCTCTATAAAAATGGAAATATCTACACTGCTATCTGTATAAACATGGAAATATACTCACTGCTATCTCTATGAACATGGATGTATCTACACCGCTTTCTAAATAAACATGGAAATATCTACACTGCCATCTCTATAAACATGGAATTATCTACATTGCCATCTGTATAAATATGGAAATATCTACACCGCTATCTGTATAAACATGGTAATATCTACACTGCTATCTGTATAAACATGGAAATATCTACACTGCGATATGTATAAACATGGAAATATCTACACCGCGATCTGTATAAATATGGAAATAAATTCACCACGATCTGTAAAAACACGGAAATATCTACACCGCTATCTGTATAAACATGGTAATATCTACACCACCATCTATATAAACATGGAAATATCTGCACCGCTATCTGTATAAACATGGAAATATCTACAATGCCATCTGTAGAAAGATGAAAATATCTACACCGCAATTTGTGTAAACATGGAAATATCTACACCGACATCTGTAAAAACATGGAAATACCTACAACGCTATCTGTATAAACATGGAAATATCTACAATGCCATCTGTACAAACATGGAAATATCTACAAAGTTATCTGTAGAAACATGGAAATATTTACACCGCTATCTGTATAAACATGGAAATAACTACACCGCTATCTCTGTAAACATGGAAATATCTACAGCGCTATCTCCATCAACATGGAAATATATACACCGCCATCTCTTTAAACATGGAGACATCTACAACGCCATCTACATAAACAAGAAAATATCTACACTGCCATCTATATAAACATGGAAATATCTACACCGCCATCTCTATAAACATGGAAATATCTCCAATGCAATTTGTAGAAAGATGGAAATATCTACACCGCCATCTGTATAAACGTGGAATTATCTACACCGCTATCTGTATAAACATGGAAATATCTACACTGCAATCGGTATAAACATGGAAATATCTACACCGCTATCTGTATAAATAAGAAATATCTAAACAGCTATCTCTATAAAAACGGAAATATCTACACTGCTCTCAGTATAAACATGGAAATATCCTCACTGCTATCTCTATGAACATGGATATATCTACACCGCTATCTAAATAAACATGGAAATATCTACACCGCGATCTGTATAAACATGGAAATATCTCCACCGCGTTCTGTATAAACATTGAAATATCTCCACCGCTATCGTATAAACATGGAAATATGTACAAAGCTATCTCTATAAACGTGGAAATATCTACACCGCTATGTGTAGAAACATGGAAATATCTACACTGTCATCTGTATAAACATGGAAATATCTAAACTGCCATCTGTGGAAAGATGGAAATATCTACACCACGATCTGAATAAATATGAAAATATCTACAACGCTATCTGTGTAAAGATGGAAATATCTACACCGCAATCTGTGCAAAGATGGAAATATCTACACCGCTATCTCTGTAAACATGGAAATATCTACACCGCTATCTGTATAAACGTGGAAATATCTACACCGCTATCTGTATAAACATGGAAATATCTACACCGCCATTTGTGTAAACATACAAATATCTACTGTCATCTGTATACACATGGAAATATCTACACAGCCATCTGTATAAACATGCATGTATCTACACAACTATCTCTATAAACAAGGAACTACCTACAGCGCTATTTCTGTAAACATGGAAATATCAACACCACAGTCTCTACAAACATGGAAATATCTACACCGCCATCTGTATAAACATGGAAATATCAACACCACTATCTGTATAAATATGGAAATATCTTCACTGCCATCTGTATAAACATGGAAATATCTACACCGCAATCCATATAAACATGGAAATATCTACACCGCAATCTGTATAAACATGGAAATAACTACACCGGTCTCTCTCTAAACATGGAAATATCTACATCGCTATCTCCATCAACATGGATATATGTACACCGCCATCTCTTTAAACATGGAGATATCTACAACACCATCTACATAAACAAGAAAACATCTACACTGCCATCTATATAAACATGGAAATATCTACACAGCCATCTCTATAAACATGGAAATATCTACACTGCCATTTGTAGAAAGATGGAAATATCTACACCGCCATCTGTATAAACGTGGAAATATCTACACCGCTATGTGTAAAAACGTGGAAATATCTACACCGCCATCTGTATAAACATGGAAATATCTACACCGCTATCTGTATAAATATGAAATATCTAAACCTCTATCTCAATAAAAATGGAAATATCTACACTGTTATCTTTATAAACATGGAAATATCCTCACTGCTATCTCTATGAACATGGATATATCTACACCGCTATCTAAATAAACATGGAAATATCTACAACGCTTGCACGATCAACATGGAAACATATACACCGCCATCTCTTTAAACATGGAGATATCTACAACGCCATCTACATAAACAAGAAAATATCTACACAGCCATCTATATAAACATGGAAATATCTACACCGCCATCTCTATAAACATGGAAATATCTACACCGCCATCTCTATAAACATGGAAATATCTACACCACAGTCTCTACAAACATGGAAATATCTACACTGCCATCTGTATAAACATGGAAATACCTACACCACTATCTGTATAAATATGGAAATATCTTCACTGCCATCTGTATAAACATGGAAATATCTACACCGCCATCTGTATAAAGATGGATATATCTACACCGCGAGCTGTATAAACATGTAAATATCTACACCGCTATTTGTATAAACAAGGACATATCTACACCGCCATCTGTTTAAACATGGAAATATATACACAGACATCTGTTTATACATGGAAATATCTAAACCGCTATCTGTATAAACATGCTAATAACTACACCGCTATTTGAATAAACATGGAAATATCTACACCGCTATCTGTATAAACATGGAAATATCTACACAGATATCTCTATGAACATGGAAATATCTACACCGCTATCTGTATAAACATGGAAATATCTACACAGCTATCTCTATGAACATGGAAATATCTCCACCGCCATCTGTATAAACAAGGAAATACCTAAAAAGTCATCTGTATAAACATGGAAATATCTACAAAGCCATTTGTATAAACATGAAAATATCTACAAAGCCATCTGTATATACATGGAAATACCTACACCGCTATCTGTATAAACATGGAAATAACCACACCGCTATTTGTATAAACAACGAAATATCTACACCGCCATCTGTTTAAACATGGAAATATATACACAGACATCTGTTTATACATGGAAATATCTACACACCTAACTGTATAAACATGGTAATATATACACAGACATCTGTTTATACATGGAAATATCTACACTGCTATCTGTATAAACATGCTAATAACTACACCGCTATCTGTATAAATGTGGAAATATTTGCACCGCTATCACTATAAACATGGTAATATCAACACCGCGATCTGTATAAACATGGAAATATCTACACCGCCTTCTCTATAAACATGGAAATATCTACACCCCTATCTGTATAAACATGGAAATATCCACACTGCTAACCCTATAAACATGGAAAAATCAACACCGCTATCTCTATGAACATGGAAATATCTACACCGCCATCTATATAAACATGGAAATATCTACACCGCGATCAGTATAAACATGGAAATATCTACACCGCTATCTGTATAAACATGGAAATATCTCCATTGCTATCTCTACAAATATCGAAATATCTACACCGCCATCTGTATAAACATGGAAATATTACAAAGTTATCTGTATACACATGGAAATATCTACACAGCCATGTGTATATACATGGAAATATTTACACCGATATCTATATAAACAAGGAAATAACTACAGCGCTTTCTATATAAACATGGAAATATTTACACCGCCATCTACATATCCATAGAAATATCTGGGCCGCCATCTGTATAAACATGGAAATATCTACACCGTGATCTGTATAAACATGGAAATATCTACACCGCCATCTCTATAAACATGGAAATATCTACACCCCTATCTGTATAAACCTGGAAATTTCCACACAGCTATGTCTATAAACATGGAAAAATCAACACGGCTATGTCTATGAACATGGAAATATCTACACAGTCATGTGTATATACATGGAAATATCTACAGCGCTATCTCTATAAACATGGAAATAACTACACCGCTATTTGTATAAACATGGAAATGTCTCCACTGCTATCTCTATAAAGATCGAAATATCAACACCGCCATCTGTATAAACATGAAAATACTTACAAAGTTATCTGTATAAACATGGAAATATCTACACCGCCATCTGTATAAACATGGAAATATCTTCACAGCCATGTGTACATACATGGAAATATCTACACCGCTCTCTATATAAACATGGAAATAACTACACTGCTATCAGTATATACATGGAAATATCTACACCGCCATCTACATATCCATAGAAATATCTGCGCCGCCATCTGTATAAACACGGAAATATCTACACGGTCATCTGTGTATAGACGGAAATATCAACACCGCCATCTGTACAAACATGGAAATATCTGCACCGCTATCTGTATAAACATGGAAATATATATACCGCTATCTCAATAAACATGGAAATATCTACACCGTGATCTGTATAAACATGAAAATATTTACACCGCTATCTGTATAAACATGGAGATTTCTACTCTGTTATCTGTATAAATATGGAAATATCTACACCGCTATCTCTATAAACATGGAAATATCTACAAAGCCATCTGTATAAACATGGAAATACCTACATAGACATGTGTAGGAACATGGAAATATCTACACTGCCATCTGTATAAACATAGAAATATCTACAGTGCCCTCTGTATAAATATGGAAATATCTGCATAGGCATCTGTATAAACATGGAAATATCTGCACCGCTATCTGTATAAACATGGAAATTCCTACACCGCTGTCTCTATAAACATGGAAATATGTACACCTCTATGTGTATAAACATGGAAATATCTCCACTGCTGTCTGTATAAACATGGAAATATCTCCACCATTATCTGTATAAACATGGAAATATCTACAGCGTCATCTCTATAAACATTGAAATATCTACGCTGCCATGTGTAGAAACATGGAAATATCTACACAGTCATGTGAATAAACATGGAAATATCTACACCACCATCTGTATAAACATGGAAATAACTATAATACCATCTGTATACACATGGAAATATCTACACAGACATCTGTATAAATATGGAAATATCCACACCGCCATCTGTATAAACATGGAAATATCTACACTGCCATCTGTAGAAAGATGGAAATATCTACAGCGCTATCTCTATAAATATGGAAATATCTACACCGCCATATCTATAAACATGAAAATATCCACACTGCCATCTCCATAGAGATGGAAGTATCTACACCACCATGTGTATAAACACAGAAATATCTAAACCACCATCTGTGTAAACATGGAAATATCTACACCGCTATCTGTATAAACATGGAAATAACTACACCGCCATCTGCATGTCCATGGAAATATCTACGCCGCCATCTGTATAAACATGGAAATATCTATACGGCCATCTGTGTATAGATGGAAATATCAACACCGCCATCTGTACAAACATGGAAATATCTACACCGCTATCTCTACAAACATGGAAATATCTGCACTGCCATCTGTAAATACATGGAAATACCTAAACAGTCATCTGTATAAACATGGAAATATCTTCAATGCCATCTGTATACACATGGAAATATCTACACTGCAATCTGTATAAACATGTAAATATCTACACTGCTATCTCTATAAACATGGAAATATCTACCCCGCCATCTCTATAAACATGAAAATATCTTCACTTCCATCTCCATAAACATGGAACTAACCACTCCGCCATCTGTATAAACATGGAAACACCTACAACGCCATCTGTGTGAATAAGGAAATATCTACAATGCCATCTGTATAAAGATATAAATATCTGCACCGCGAGCTGTATAAACATGGAAATATCTACATCGCTATCTGTATAAACTTGGAAATACCAACACCGCTATCGGAATAAACATGGAAATATCTACACTGCTATCTCCATAAAGATGGAAGTATCTACTCCGCCATGTGTATAAACACGGAAATATCTACACCACCATCTGTGTAAACATGGAAATATCTACACCGCTGTCTGTATAAACATGGAAATATCTACACCGCCATCTGCATGTCCATGGAAATAACTATGCCGCCATCTGTATAAACATGGAAGTATCTACACGGCCATCTGTGTATAGATGGAAATATCAACACCGCCATCGGTATAAACATGGAAATATCTACACCGCGGTCTGTATAAACATGGAAATATCTACACCGTGATGTGTATAAACATGGAAATATTTACACTGCTATCTGTATAAACATGGAAATATCTGCACCGTTATCTGTATAAATATGGAGATATCTACACCACTATCTCTATAAACATGGAAATATCTACACCACCATCTGTATAAACATGGAAATATCTACAATGCCATCTGTAAAAACATGGAAATACCTATACAGTCATCTGTATAAACATGGAAATATCTACACCACCATCTGTATAAACATGGAAATATCTACAATGCCATCTGTATACACATGGAGATACCTACACGGCAATCTGTGTATAGATGGAAACATCAACACCGCCATCTGTACAAACATGGAAATATCTACACCGCTATCTGTATAAACATGGAAATATCTACAATGCGGTCTGTATAAACATGGAAATTTCTACACCGGTATCCGTATAAACATGGAAATATCTACACCACGATTTGTATAAACATGGAAATATTTACACCGCTATCTGTATAAACATGGAAATATCTACACTGCTATCTCTATAAACATGGAAATATCTACAAAGCCATCTGTATAAACATGGAAATACCAACACAGTCATGTGCAGGAACATGGAAATATCTACACCGCGATTTGTATAAACATGGAAATATCTACACTGTGATCAGTATAAACATGGAAATATCTACACAGCTATCTGTATAAACATGGAAATATCTACACAGCTATCTCTATAAACATGGAAATACCTACACCGCAATCTGTATAAACATGGAAATACCTACAAAGTCATCTGTATAAACATGGAAATATCTACACAGCCATCTGTATAAACATGGAAATGTCTTCACCACGATCTGTATAAACATGGAAATATATACACCGCTATCTGTATAAACATGGTAATAACTACACCACCATCTATATAAACATGGATATATCTACACCGCTATCTGTATAAACATGGTAATAACTACACCACCATCTATATAAGCATGGAAATATCTACACCGCCATCTGTATAAACATGGAAATATCTACAATGCCATCTGTAGAAAGATCGAAATATCTACAACGCAATCAGTGTAAACATGGAAATATCTACACCAATGTCTGTAAAAACATGGAAATATCTACACCGCTATCTGTATAAACATGGAAATATCTAAACCGCTATCTGCATAAACATGGAAATAACTACACTGTTATCTCTATAAACATGGAAATATCTACACCGTGATCTGTATAAACATGGAAATATTTACACTGCTATCTGTATAAACATGGAAATATCTACACCGTTATCTGTATAAATATGGAAATATCTACACCTCTATCTCTATATACATGGAAATATCTACACCACCATCTGAATAAACATGGAAATATCTACACTGCTATCTCTATAAACATGGAAATATCTACAATGCCATCTGTAAAAACATGGAAATACCTATACGGTCATCTGTATAAACATGGAAATATCTACACCAGCATCTGTATAAACATGGAAATACCTACACTGCTATCTCTATAAACATGGAAATATCTACAATGCCATCTGTAAAAACATGGAAATACCTATACGGTCATCTGTATAAACATGGAAAGATCTACACCAGCATCTGTATAAACATGGAAATATCTACAATGCCATCTGTATACACATGAAAATACCTACACGGCAATCTCTGTATAGTTGGAGACATCAACACCGCCATCTGTACAAACATGGAAATATCTACACCGCTATCTGTATAAACATGGAAATATCTACACTGCGGTCTGTATAAACATGGAAGTTTGTACACCGGTATCTGTATAAATATGGAAATATCTACACCACGATCTGTATAAACATGGAAATATTTACACTGCTATCTGTATAAACATGGAAATATCTACACCGCTATCTGTATAAACATGGAAATATCTACAAAGCCATCTGTATAAACATGGAAATACAAACACAGTCATGTGCAGGAACATGGAAATATCTACACCACGATTTTTATAAACATGGAAATATCTACACCGTGATCTGTATAAACATGGAAATATCTACACAGCTATCTGTATAAACATGGAAATATCTACACAGCTATCTCTATCAACATGGAAATATCTACACTGCAATCTGTATAAACAAGGAAATAACTACAAAGTCATCTGTATAAACATGGAAATATCTACACAGCCATCTGTATAAACATCGAAATATCTACACAGCCGTCTGTATATACATGGAAATATCTACACCGCTATCTGTATAAACATGGAAATATCTACACAGACATCTGTTTCTACATGGAAATATCTACACTGCTATCTGAATAAACATGCTAATAACTACACCGCTATCTGTATAAATGTGGAAATATTTGCACCGCTGTCCCTATAAACATGGTAATATCAACACCGCGATCTGTATAAACATGGAAATATCTACACCAGGATCTGCATAAACATGGAAATATCTACACCGCGATCTGTATAAACATGGAAATATCTACTCCGTGATCTGTATGAACATGGTAATATCTACACCGCCATCTCTATAAACATGGTAATATCTACACCCTTATCTGTATAAACATGGAAATATCCACACCGCTATCTCTATAAACATGGAAAAATCAACACCGCTATCTCTATGAACCTGGAAATATCTACACCGCCAACTCTATAAACATGGGAATATCTACACCGCGATCAGTATAAACATGGAAATATCTACACCGCTATCTGTATAAACATGGAAATATCTCCACTGCTATTTCTATAAACTTCGAAATAACTACACCGCCATCTGTATAAACTTCGAAAAACTTACAAAGTTATCTCTGTAAACATGGAAATATCTACACCGCCATCTGTATAAACGTGGAAATATCTACACAGCCATGTGAATATACATGGAAATATCTACACCGCTATCTATATAAACATGGAAATAACTACACTGCTATTTGTATAAACATGGAAATACCTCCACTGCTATCTCTATAAACATCGAAATATCTACACCGCCATCTGTATAAACATGGAAATACTTACAAAGTTATCTGTATAAACATGGAAATATCTACACCGCCATGTGAATAAACATGGAAATATCTACACAGCCATGTGTACATACATGGAAATATCTACACCGCTCTCTACATGAACATGGAAATAACTATACCGCTATCTGTATATACATGGAAATATCTACACCGCCATCTACATATCCATAGAAATATCTGCGCTGCCATCTGTGTAAACACGGAAATATCTACACGGTCATCTCTGTATAGATGGAAATATCAACACCGCCATCTGTACAAACATGGAGATATCTGCACCGCTATCTGTATAAACATGGAAATATCTACACCGCGGTCTGTATAAACGTGGAAATATCTACACCGCTATTTGTATAAACATGGAAATATATACCCCGCTATCTCTATAAACATGGAAATATCTACACCGTGATCTGTATAAACATGGAAATATTTACACCGATATCTGTATAAACATGGAAATTTCTACACCGTTATCTGTATAAATATGGAAATATCAACACCGCTATCTCTATAAACATGGAAATATCTACACCGCCATCTGTATAAACATGGAAATACCTATACAGTCATCTGTGTAAACATGGAAATATCTACAATGCCATCTGTATACACATGGAAATACCTACACGGCAATCTGTGTATAGATGGAAACATCAACACCGCCATCTGTACAAACATGGAAATATCTACACTGCTATCTCTATAAACATGGAAATATCTACACTGCGGTCTGTATAAACATGGAAATATCTACACCACGATCTGTATAAACATGGAAATATATACACCGCTATCTGTATAAACATGGAAATATCTGCACCACTATCTCTATAAACATGGAAAAATCTACAAAGCCAATTGTATAAACATGGAAATGCCTACACAGTCATGTGTAGGAACATGGAAATATCTACACCGCAATCTGTATAAACATAGAAATATCTACTCAGCCCTCTGTATAAATATGGAAATATCTGCATAAGAATCTGTATAAACATGGAAATATCTGCACCGCTATCTGAATAAACATGGAAATGCCTACACCGCTTTATCCATAAACATAGAAATATGTACACCGCTATGTGTATAAACATGGAAATATCTCCACTGCTGTCTGTATAAACATGGAAATATCTCCACCGTTATCTGTATAAACATGGAAATATCTACAGCGCCATCTCTATAAACATTGAAATATCTACACTGTCATCTGTAAAAACATGGAAATATCTACACAGTCATCTGAATAAACATGGAAATATCTACACCACCATCTGTATCAACATGGAAATTGCCACAATACCATCTGTATACTCATGGAAATATCTACACAAACATCTGTATAAATATGGAAATATCTACACCACCATCTGTATAAACATGGAAATATCTACACTGCTATCTGTAGAAAGATGGAAATATCTACACCGCTATCTCTATAAATATGGAAATATATACACCGCCATCTCTATAGACATGAAAATATCTACACTGCCATCTCCATAAAGATGGAAGTATCTACTCCGCCTTGTGTATAAACATGGAAATATCTACACCACCATCTGTGTAAACATGGAAATATCTACACCGCTATCTGTATAAACATGGAAATAACTGCACCGCCATCTGCATGTCCATGGAAATATCTCCGCCACCATCTGTGTAAACATGGAAATATCTACATGGCCATCTGTGTATAGATGGAAATATCAACACCGCCATCTGTACAAATATGGAAATATCTACACCGCTATCTCTATAAACATGGAAACATCTGCACTGCCATCTGTAAAAACATGGAAATACCTATACAGTCATCTGTATAAACATGGAAATATCTACAATGCCATCTGTATACACATGGAAATATCTACACAGCCATCTGAATAAACATGTAAATATCTACACTGCTATCTCTATAAACATGGAAATATCTACACCGCCATCTCTATAAACATGAAAATATCTACACTGCCATCTCCAGAAACATGGAACTAACTACTCCGCCATCTGTATAAACATGGTAACATCTTCACCGCCATCTGTGTGAATAAGGAAATATCTACAAAGCCATCGGTATAAAGATATAAATATCTGCACCGCGAGCTGTATAACCATGGAAATATCTACATCGCTATCTGTATAAACGTGGAAATACCAACACCGCTATCGTCATAAACATGGAAATATCTACAACGCCATCTATATAAACATGGAAATATCTACACCGCTATGTCTATAAACATGGAAATACCTACACCGCTATCTCTAAAAACATGGAAATATCAACACCGCCATCTGCATATCCATAGAAATATCTACAACGCCACCTGTATAAAGATGGTAATATCTACATGGCAATCTGTGTATAGACGGAAACACCATCAGCGCCATCTGTACAAACATGGAAATATCTACATTGCTATCTCTATAAACATGGAAATATCTACACCGCTATCTGTATTAACATGGAAATACCTAGACCGCTATCTGCATAAACATGGAAATATCTACAACGCTATCTGTGTAAACATGGAAATATCTACAATGCCATCTGTGTAAACATGGAAATATCTACACAGCTATCTTTGTAAACTCGGAAATATCTACACCACTATCTGTGTAAAGATGGAAATACCTATACCGCAATCTGTGCAAAGATGGAAATATCTACACCGCTATCTCTGTAAACACAGAAATATCAACATCACCATCTGCATAAACATGGAAATATCTACACAGCCATCTGTATAAACATGGAAATATCTACACCGCTATCTGTATTAGCATGGAAATACCTACACCGCTATCTGTATAAACATGAAAATATCAACACCGCTATCTGTATAAACATGGAAATATCTACACCGCTATCCGTATAAACATGGAAATATCTACACCGCTATCACTATAAACATGGAAATTCCTACACCGCTATCACTATAACCATGGAAATATCTACACCGCTATATGTATAAATATGGAGATATCTACACCGCTATCTCTGTAAACATGGAAATATCTACACCACTATCTGTATAAACATGGAAATGTCTACACCGCTATATCAATAAACATGGACATATCTACACCGCCATCTGTGTAAACATGGAAATATCTACACCACTACCTGTATAAAAATGGAAATATCTACACCGCTATCTTTAAAAACGTGGAAATATCTACACCGTTATCTGTATAAACATGGAAATATCTACACCGCCATCTCTATAAACATGGAAATATCTACACCGCCATCTTTAAAAACATGGAAATATCTACACACTCATCTGTATAAACATGGAAATATCTACACCATCTCCTCTATAAACATGGAAATATCTACACTGCCAGGAGCTCAAGAGCAGCCTGGGCAGTACAGCAAGGCCTCATCTCTACAAAAAAATTAGAAGTATTAGCTGGCCATGGTCGTGTGCTCCTGTAGTCCCAGCTTCTTGGGAGGCTGAGGTGGGAGGATCTACGGAGCCCAGGATTTTAAGGCTGCAGTGAGCTTGGATAACGACTGCACTCCAACCTGGATGACAGAACAAGAACCTGTTTCAAAAAAGAAAAAAGAAAAAAAAACCTAAAAACTAAAAACTGGATGTAGTTTGCTAGTAACTAAACAGCAAATTAATTGTAACATGCTTACATATCAACGATGTCTTTCTTCTTTGATCATAAACCTGCTCACTAAGAAGCTGCTGAAGTCCATGGTAGTGACAGGTACATGTCTGCATCCTTTTCCTGACCTGCATCTTCTTTGATTGTCCCCATCTGTGTCTCCGACTGGCACTGCCGAACCGTCTTGCTACCTGATCAATGTTGTACTGAACCGGACTGCTAACTGATCAATGTTGTCGAGCTCACTGCACAAAGCTGTTCTTACAAGGTAGATTTCTGCCTGGAATAGCCATACTTACACTGTTTATATTCCTTACTCCTGACCCATCCAACGCAGCATAAGTTCTATTTATTGCCATAGAAACATAGGTCATTTGGAAACACCTCCTTCATTTCTATGGAATGTTCAAACATTTCTGACATTTTGGACTCTGTTCTAGCCTCTTGTTAAATATATCCAGAAAAGAGACAAAGCTTTATGGGGGGGCTATATGCACACATATGCTATAGAATAAGCTCTCTAAATGCTTAAAAATACTTTCCATCTGTCACCGCACCTTAATAGGTACACAGAAATTAAGTATGTGTATATCTGTCTGTATAGATACGTATAAATATATATCCCCAAAACAAAAACTCATTCTCTTACTTATACATAGGTAGAATATAGGTGAATATACATATACATTTATAGGTAGAACAAAAAAACCCTCAGCCTCTTTAGGGCCATGTGTTTTCTCTGAGTAATTGTCACAATTAATTAAAATACATGTGTATGCCTTTTTAGATAAATTTCATCAGACCAGTTTCTGTCTGGTTGGAAAATAATAACTGCCTATTTGCTAAGTGCCCCTGCCCCCATACTATGTTCCAGTGAACTAAAGACCTCTGGCAATCATATATTTACAACTCAGCAAGATTAAACAATTTATTGTTATTTATGACATCCAAGCTGGATCTTCTGTATTATATTCCACATTAGCATCTATCACCTTACATTTGGGAGATCCTGTCCAAAAAATGATTATGCCTCCTAACCAAACATTCAGCAGGGCTGCAGGAACAGGCCCCCTGAACAAACATCCTGCCAAAGTACTTTAAAGCACCGTGAGCTGCCACAGCTGTGCATTTTCAGATGACTCAGCAGATTAGCGTGGAGTCTCTTAGCCTCTGCTTGGTCTGTTCCTTTCAGTGATCTCTCACATGGCCCAGTCCATTCGGTTTGAAAATCCTCATGAAATGAGCAGATTATGATCTGGCTTCAGTAGAGGGCCATGGGGTGGGCATGGAGGGGAGAGGGTTTGCTCTTAACACAGCCTGAGCCTCAGAAAGGTTTCAGATGGAAAAGCATGGCACTGACTCAGCTCATGCTTAACAGGAAATAATGCACAGACCACACCAAAAAAGCCCTTTATGTTGTGTGAAAGTCTATGCCGCAGCAGCTGCTGCCACCTCATGTACTGTGATAGAGTGTGCATGTGTGTGTTTGTGTGTGCATGAGTGTGAGTATGCACACAAATGTGTGCTGGGAGGGGGAGGAGATCACACCTTCCACAGTCGCCACCTCAGCCTTAGCTAGCAGCGTGGAGAATTGCCAAAAGTCAACAGGAAGCTGCACCAGAGCAACTGTGATCACCACATCAGCAGGCGCTTTCTGGTTAGTAAAGCTACTGGGACTGAAAAACACACACGATCTCGTCCTTCTTTTATTTTAATCAGAGCAAAATATTTTTATAATAATTGTGTTCTATGAATAAATAATTCATAATGCTGTAACCCATTATCACATTCAATCCTCCCAACAACCCTAGAAGATATGTAGACAAGTATTATTACTTTCCCTATTTTTATAAATGAGGAAATAAACCCCAGGAGGCTAGGCGACTTCCCCACAGTCATAGAAGTTGCAAACAGTAGTATCATGATTCAAATCCAAAGCTTCTCCTTTTGTCTTTATCATTTTAATTTTGAAGGTAATGCATATGCATGTATGATCTTTTAAATCCAGAGATGTATATGGAATAGATAGGAAAAGGGACTCTCCTTCCCCATTATACACCACCTCCACCCAAGCTATATACACTGTTGACTAGAGTATGTCCTTTCAATCCTATTTTCTATGCCTACATTATATACAGAAAAGCAGGATTACGTTACACACAATATTCCAGTCATTGCTGTTTTTCACCAACAAGCTATCATTCACATCTTTTTCATACTACATATAAATTTATATCCTTTATTTTAGTGGTGTATATTGTGCACTTGTGTCATAAATTATGTACCTGTTCTCTGTTGAACATATAGATTTTTTCTGAGTTTTTCCTTAGCAAAATGCTGCAGTGAGTACCCTTGTACACAGATGTTTGTACATTTGTTCTAGAAAAATCTACAGCAAAGATTCTTAGATTAAGAGATTCCCAGGTTATTAGAAAACTACTCTATTAATTTAGATATATACTTCCAAATTGCCTGACCAAAAAGTTATGTCAATTTAACTTCTATGAACAGTATACAAACATGACAATTTTCCATCACCTACACCAACTCTGGGTAATTTCATCTTTTTTACAAGTTGATGGATTGTTTTAATTTATATTTCTCTGGTTATTAATAAGGTTGGCCACCTGTTCATGTGTTATTATTGATGATATTTGTATTGAATTGTTTGAATTTTCTTGATTTCAAAAAACGTTTTACATGTCATAGATATTAAATATTTGTTGTAAAACTCTCCTTCCAGTATTGTGTATGTGTTTGGTCAAGTAGAATAAACTCTCGTCCTCTGATTTCAGATTCCTTTCTCTTTCCATTAGAAATCCCTAAATGTAAAACTACATATTGATAGCTAAAAACCAGGATGTTTACTAGAGAAAAAGAATACAAAGGCAATAATTAAATATTATATTTATACAAAATACCTACTAGTACAAACTTAAAAAGAGAAAGTAAAAGTCAAATGCTTCTACGACTTCAGACTAAGAAAAAGAACTTTTGAGGTTGAATGTTCCTGAAATTTTTCTTTTCATACAACTACGGACATGACTTCAAAAGTTGATGTGACTAAAAAATGTAAGATATGAAAGATATTTGAAGACTCAGAGAAGGTGGATTTTCATTTTAACAAGTCACATATATATTCTAGATATCCTCTTATTCGTAACTAAGAGAGTCAAATCAGATGAAAGAATCTAAAAATTTCCCTTTGACTGTGTTAAGTAGAAGTAGTAGAGGCATATTGGCCAAATCTTGAGTGTTTGCAAATTGACTCTTAAGGCTATAGGCTGGCACAGTTCATTGAAGCCCTAGCTTTTGATCTTTAATTTTAAAATCCCCAAACAATTTATACTAATTTTTCTTGTCCATTATTTCCAAATGATCTTGTTGAAAGGTTATTACAGTGCTTGCTCATGTTACTGTTGTCTAACAGAAGGGTATCCGGGGCCTTAAAACTGAGAGGGTTAGGATTAATGATTCCAATACCTATGCTTGGACATCTCCAAAAGTGGGTTCCAACTTCTTGTCCTCAAGTCTGTATAGAAACTAGCAAACTTCCAGAGTTCACAAAAGGCTCAAAGAGAACAGATGTTTTATAGAAAATTCTTAGAGCAAGTTTCACGCATAATGTTGCTGATGCGTGTCTGCCTTTTCAATAAACATCACTATGCTTTATCACAAGATTTAATAAAGCAGCTTAGTTAAAAATGCCATCTGGGTCTCTGGACACATTAAACAAAGCTTAAAATAACCACCCCAGCAACTGGGAGGACCCAGCTGTTCTCATAATCTGTCCCACTCCTTTTACTTCCCCAGAAAAAGAGTGAATGAAGAACACAGACTAAAAGCATCCGGAAGGAACTGACACAAACAGGGAGATAGATGGAGCCAAGGGCTCCTGTAAGTTTGCTATTGCTCACATAATAGATTTGCTAATTCCACAACCTGCGGATGGTGATTAAGAACGGGAAGCAGAAAGAGGGAAGAGAGAATCATAGAAGGGCTCATTCAAGTTTTCTAATGTATCACAAACCTGTCCTCCCTAATGTCTGGATCATAGCAGCCCATTCCATTCACCTATTCTGTAGTGAACTCCAATAGAAAATACAAAGCCATCACCACCCAGTTCTTTCTCCCTTCTAGAGATGAGATATTAGCCACCCAATCCCAGATTCTCAGATCCATTCCAGGAAAGAAGCCCTAGGTATTGAAGCACAGCTTTCCCTCCCTCCCTTCTTTCTTCCACCCCAAGATTTGTTCCCCAGATAGTTCTAGTAAATGCAAAACCAAGTATATTCTCATTCTTTAGAGCAACCAGCTTTTCATGGCCAACTGGAATCAAACACAACATGCACAAACATCTATCTGGAGGACACTCCCAAGGCTCCTACTGAGCCAGCCTTCTGCATACCACTGCATTTCAGCTTCCTAGTTCACAAGACACTGAGACATTCTTGAATTCTGCAAGGTGCACAGTGTGTTAATATCTTGGCTGCTCATCTTGTGGCCAATAAAGGGCATGACTAGTCAACAAATAAATTTTCTCTTGGCTAAAACTTGCAACAAAACTGTAAGCTGTTTACCAAGGGGCCCACTACAGGTTATATTCAATATATACAGTCAAATCCTAACTATCTGAGATATATTCAGTTGACCATACATCTTTATATTTCAGTAAAAGGTCTTTACATTTCCCAGTGCTATCGATGTTACAAAGTGCTTTCATATGCAGTGCTTCATCTGATTTCCAGGATAATTAAATGATCCTGTCATACCTGATTTTTAGATGAGGAAACAAGTGGTTTCTGGGTATTTCAAGAGGCTAACGCATCTGCCCTCCAACTTGTATGTGAAAACCAAAAACAAAATTCCAAGGCCCTTCAACCATCTGAATGGACTTTGACTCTTTTGGTCAATATATGGCAGAGCTAGGAAAAGAAGGTGAGTCTTCCAGCTGCTGATACAGGGTTTTTTCTGCCATACTCCATTACCTCCAAGGCTAAAGTCAAAAGAGGGTGTGGTTATCACATGAAAAAATCTGGTTTGGATTTCCCAAATGTGTATGTAGTATTTGGTGATTTACCTTAATTTAACCTACAGTTCTTTTGGGTTGTAACAGTCTGACTCCATTTTTGAAAACAAAACAAAATCGATTTTAAATGCTGAATTATAGATCTTTGCTGTCCAGTATGGTAGCTACTAACCACTTATGGTTATTTGCATTTCTATTTTAATTAATTAAAATTCAGTAAAATGCAAAATTCAGTTCTTCAGTTGCTCTAGCCACATTTCAAGTGTTACAGTAGTCACATATGGCTAGTGGCTGGGACAATGCAGATTATAGAACAGTTCCATCATCAAAGAAACTTCTATTGAACAGTGCTATTATATAATGTCATCTCCAGAGAAAGAAGACTTTAGAAAAAGTCAGAAACGGCCGGGTGCAGTGGCTCACACGTGTAATCCCAGCACTTTGGGAGGCCAAGGCAGGCAGATCCCTTGAGGTCAGGAGTTCAAGACCAGCCTGGCCGACATGGTGAAACCCCGTCTCTAGTAAAAATACAAAAAATTAGCTAGGCGTGGTGGTGCATGCCTGTAACCACAGCTACTCAGGAGGCTGAGTTGGGAGAATCACTGGAACCCAGGAGACAGAAGTTGTAGTGAGCCAAGATTGTGCCACTGCACTCTAGCCTGGGTGACAGAGCAAGACTCCATGTCAAAAAAAAAAAAAAAGAAAAAAAGAAAAAAGTCAGAAACATCTTGAGGCAGGCATAGTGCTGTCATCTGTCCAATATTGAAGATGATTTAAGAATAAGAAAGAAGAAGAGAACAAAGAAGAGAAAAAGAAGTTGCCTTAGGTGTACCTACCCAGAAAAGGACAAGGGCATTCCTGTAGTCATTGTGTTGTATTTTAGCTCTTAAACTTTTTAAGAGATTAGAATAATTTGACACATAGAAGATCTAAACCACTGAAGAGGCTCTGAAGCAGATAAAAGTAGAAAGAAAATAAAAAACTAATGAGTTACAAACTAAGCTTAACCACAATTCGTTTAAACGATACTATTTACTCTTCACATGATTGGTTTTTCTTTTGCTTTATAGTATGACATAGTTTATATCTTTAAAGGGGAATTAAAATATTTCTGGGAATTTTTTAAACTAAGTTCACACAGCCACATAAAAACTACAGAAACAGATAAAACCTATCTTCTCATTTATTCCCTAATCCATTCAAATTAAATATAAAAATCCAAGCAGCCACAGTGATATTCAAAAAAGCAAAAGTGAGACAAAACAAAATTCATTTGTCACCTGTGGAGGTAGTTATCTCACCTAATCTTCACTCCAAACACCAGTAATTTTTAAAAGACAGAAATAAACATATGTTCTGCCTTCCCGGAAGGAACTATGTTTCAGGGTAGCCAAATAACCCAGTTGTGAAGAAAATGGTCTGCTTATAGAAAAATGCCAGCTAAAACATGTAGATAGAATTAGAGAATTAGAAATTCACCATTTTGAAACCCCTAATGAAATAATCAACTCAAGCAAGGATCATTAATAAATGCTAAAACAATCAAGTAACTATTGATACAGAATATAACTGAATATACACATGGTACAAAGTTCACGTCACAGACTACTGGCTTGACCCAAGGGGGAATATAGCAGAGGAGATAGGCAGTGATCACCCTAACCTTGCGATCATCTCACCATCACTAATGATGGGATGTGAATACACATTATTGCCTATGAAATAGTCTTTAAAAAAAGAAGTTGAACCTGAATCTAACTAAACCTTGCAATGGGCTGAACGTGTATGTCTTCCCCAAATTAATATGTTGACATCCTAACCCCAAAGGTGCTGGTATTAAAAGGTGGGGCCTTTAGGGGGTCATTAGATCATAAGGACAGAGGCTTCATGATTGGAATTAGTGCCCTTATAAAAGAGGCCCCAGAGAGCTAGCTAGTCTCTCCCACTATGTGAGGGCCCAGCAAGAAGGCCAATCTATGAACCAGAAAGTTGGTCCTAACCAGATATCAAAACCACATGCTCCTTGATTTTAAACTTGCTAGCCTCTAGGACTGTGAGAAATAAATTTCTGTTCTTTATAAGTCATCCAGTTTTTGGTATTTTGTTATAGCAGGCCTAAAAGCCTTTAGAACTAACTTCCAGTTAACCAGGAAAAAACAGAGTGAAAAGTTAAATGACACCATAAAAGGCAACCAGAAAATTCCAGAAGGGGAAATATTCTACAGGACAACTGACTAGTTTTTCAACAAGTCAATTTCACTAAATAAATACATAAACAAAGAGTATGGGTATTTTCCAGGTTAAAAAAGTCTTGAGCTAAATAATCAAATGCAATGTGTATCCCTTGATTAGAAGAAACTAATTTGAACAAACCAGACACAAAAGATATTTCAGGGAGACCAAGCTGGAAGGATCACTTGAGGCCAGGAGTTTGAGACCAGCCTGGGCAACGTAGTAAGACCTCCATCTCTACAAAAACAATAAATTAGCTGGGCATGGTGGTGTGCACCTCTAGTCCTAGCTACTCAGGAAGCTGAGGCAGGAAGATCACTTGAGCCCAGGAGTTTGAGGCTGCAATGAGCTATGATTGTTTCACTGCACTTCAGGCTGTGTGAAAGAGCAAGACTTTGTCTCAAAAAATAAAAGGACATTTCATAATAATTGAGGAAATCTGAATGTGGACTGGGTAATAAATGATATAAAAAAGCCATTTTTTATTTTGTTTGAAAAGATGATTTTGTAACTATACAGGAAAATGTTCTTATTTTTTTAGAAATCTGTACTAAAGAATTTAGGGGTAAAATACCATTTTCTTTAATAGACTTTCAAACACAAGCAAAAAATAGTCATGACACAAATATAGCAAAATGTTTACAATCTATGTTCTATGCTTGCCTGAGAGTGCCATTAATCTCATCTCTCTGCTTTTCTGAAAGTTTGAAAATTTCAAAGTTTTATAATAAATTTTTTTACATCCCATAATTTTATAATAATTTTTTTAAAGTTTGAAGCAAATCAACAACTATAGCTTCAAAAATATCCTGACCCACAATAAACATTGAACAGGGTATATTTCTCCCATTTCCTAAAAAAGTTGGCCCAGGAAGGAGTATGAGAGCTGCCATAGCTCTCCCAAGGCTCATTATTCTCCATCACTCCATGGGAAATCCCAAAATAAATTTTTTAAAAAGTTGTTTAAATTTATAATGTTTTTGATTCTATAATAATTTTATAATAAAATAATTGTAAAATGTTTTTGATTTTATAATTTATAAAAATTTTTATACATGTTTATGTTTGAAATGTCTATTTCAAACTTTATGAGATATTAAAATATAAGTAATATAGTTCATCATTTTAGAAATGCCATGCTTTTCTTCTCCAGCAATTACATAATCAAAGAGTAACTGTAGTTTTTCCTAGAACATTGCTTTGTAGGCTGGGCATGGTGGTTCATGACACTTTAGGAGGCCAAGGCAGGCAGATCTCTTGAGATCAGGAGTTTGAGACTAGACTGGGCAACACAGAGAAACCCTATGAGTAGTAAAAACACAAAAATCAGCTGTGCGTAGTGGCGTGCACCTATAGCCCCAGCTACTCAGGAGGCTGAGGTGGGAAGATCACCTGAATCTGGGGAGGTCAAGGCTACAGTGAGCCAAGACTGTACCATTGCACTCCAGCCTGGGCAACAAAGTGAGACCCTGTGTCAAAAAAAAAATGAAATTTAATTTAAAAAAAGAAAATTGCTTTGTAAAATTAACTTTTTCAATCAAAACCAAGATTTTTCAGATATAGAGAATGCAGCCCACTGGTCAGATTTGTCAGTTCAAAGAGAAAAAATTCTAGTTTCCTATTTTTCTAGCCTGCTTATGATTATCCAATAGGATATCAAAAAAGACCAAAGCCTTTGGGATCCATGTTCAGTATTCCTGAGTCTAACTCAGGATGCCAAATCAGGAGACAAGCACATTCTCATCAATTTTCAATCATTCGAGACCAATTTTGCTTATAATTATCCAGTTCTTTTAGACCACCTTTCTCCTGAAGCCAGCCTTATGGCTATTCACTTCACTTTAGCATAAGCCCCCAAGAAGGTGAACAAAATGAGGAAACGATTGGTTAAAGTTGGCATTTGAAATTCTGAAACATGTCCACCATTCCCTTCACCCATGCCCGCCCCTCTTAGAAGTAGTACTTTCAGATTATTTAAGAGTCGATGCTTCTATGTGGATTTTGTCATCTGTCCTTTATAACAGCTAGTAGGTTTAATTTGACTCTATTTTCAGCATATATTGACCTATGCTAATTATCTGTTAAAATAAATTCCACTCTTAGAGTTAATAAAGTGTGTGTGTCATGGAAGACCCATTGAAGTAAGAAGCTGAGGAGCCCTTATGGTAAAGTGGGACAAGAAATAATAAGACATAATAATTTTCCCATGCAAATCAACAACCGTAGCTTCAAAAATATCTTGACCCACAACAAGTATTGGACAGGCCATGTTTCTCTCACTCCCTAAAAAATTGGCTCGGGAAGGAGTATGAGAGCTCCCATAGCTCTCCCAAGGCTCATTATTCTCCATCACTCCACAGGAACAGCCTGTCAGAGAAGAGTGAAAGACCATTTGTCAACCTCTCTTCAACTCCCTGATTCTAGCCAAACTTCATCAATCTCAAGTGAGGAGCCAGAGAGAAATCAAACCCCATATATCCAGCATCATTGTCTACTGGAGTCAAAAATCACAATTCCACTACCCACCCCAACACCATTGGCCCTGTTTCTCCCAATTGCTTTTTATTGTGTTTTTTAAAAAATCCTCTTTCCCCATCCCTGCAACACCGAGAAGGAGGAATTATACTAGATAAATATGAAGCATGGAGATCCTTTAAAAATGTTTTTAATAATAAATGAGAAAATGAAAAGGAGAGGGTTGGGAAGGAAGGAGGGAATTCAAATGCCAGGGAATTGTGCAGTTTCGCTTTTAAAGATGTTAACACTCATTTATACATCTGCAAGACACTCCCCTTAAAGAAAAGTTCTATGAGTGTGGGTCTGGTTGCATGAATAAGGATAAAATTACTTTTTTAGACGATGTTTCCCACATATCATTCAGAGACCCCTGAAGTTAGGTATCCCTCTTGTAGATGTCCTTGAGATGCTGCTGGACCTGGGAAAGAGGAAACTGGGATACGGGTCTATGCCAAAAGGTGCTTCTAGTTATAGGACAGAGAGGAAAGGGGCAGAGGGAGAAAAACCCGAAGTCTGAGAATCTGGATTGCAGAAGACTACCGAGGTCGTGGGAGAAGGGAGAGAAAACAAGGATGAAAAGCGAAAGGGGAAGAGGCATGAAATGTTGTCAAATGTCAAAAGGCATTTGGAGAGAAGTTGGGAATTGCATTAAGAAAACCACTGCAAATCTCGTTTCAGACCATTTAGAGATATGCCCCCTGGGAACTGCGAGCTCAGGCTGTTTAGCATCAAACAAATGGATCCACTCCATCCCTACCCTAATTAAATAAATCATTCAGTAATTCCACTGGGTTAAAGAACCAAAATATTAAAAACCTTCAGGGCCTACTCTTGCCAAATATGTCAGGGATCGTGTGTGTGTGTGTGTGTGTGTGTGTGTGTGTGTGTGTTCTGAGACACCACTACTGTTAAATAGGCAGAGCTAAGACTTAGGGGACTGGCAGATTCTTGCAAAAAGGGCACGGGGCAGAGGGACTATGTTGTGAGCCTGGGAAAGAAGTTTGTGTGGGGACTGTGGGCAGTGAACGCGTTGGGAACAATATGGAAAACTGGGAGCTGCCTTGGAATCTACAGGGCCGGGTAAGAGAATGTCCGAAAGAAAAATGAGCAGGTGCGGGATGTGTGCAGAGTCGGAGAAGAGTCCAGGGCGCCCGGAGTGGCTCCAGGAACGACGGACACCCCTCAAGGCTTTTGGGGGCGGTGGGTACTAATAGAACCCAGTGTCCGGGGTGCGCCGGGGAGGCTGCAAGCACGGTGGCAGTGGGGCGCTGGAGGGTGAGGACGCGGGAGTGAGGAAGCAAAGCCTGGGCCGGGCAGGGGCCTCCCAGCTGGGCCTGGAGGCAGCAGGGGGACAAGGGCTAGGAGAGGGCATGGCGGCAGCGCGGCGGGAAGCGAGGGACATCTGGACACTCACCCCGTTGGCCGCGGCCATCTGCCCCACGATCTCGATGGCCGTCCTGCTAAAGTACCTGCCGTCGCTGCCCACCACCGTGGTGCAGCCCCGACGGTCGCGCAGGTCAATGGACGATAGCACGGTCTGGATGAATTTGGGCAGGTAGTTGCGCTGGCCCTCGAAGAGGCCGGTAGGTCGCCGCAGAACCCCGCCGCCGGCCCGCCGCGAGTCCTCGTAGGGCACGGTGGGCACTGTCAGCACCGGGATGGGGCTCCCCTCCGTGGTGCCTCCTGGCCGGTCCTGCTGTGGCTCCCGGGGCCGGAGGGAATCTGCAGCCTGCCGGGGGCCTCCACCAGCCTGGCCGCGTGCCAGGACTCCGCCTCGCGCACGGGCCCCCTCTCCAGCAGGTCGGCACCCTGCGCCCTGCGCCCGCCCGCCTGGGGACCGCCCGCCACTCCTCTCCACGCGGCCGCTCGCTGACTCCCTCGGTGGAGATTGCTTCTGCCTTCCTGTAAAGTTTTCTCCCGCCCACCTTCTCCGCTGCCAGACCGCCCGAGGTGTCCTCAGTTTCTCCCCAAGTTGGACTCACTTTCGGGGTGTCCCAAAAGCCTGATTCCAGGGCCTGCTAGCCCGACCCCGGTGACGCCTGCACCCGCGCCTGGCCCCAGCCTTCACGCGCGATCGCCTCCCTCCGGGGCACACCCTCCGCCAGAAAACAGCCGGCGGGCGGCGAGACTTTGGGCAGAGTCCGGTTTCCTCTCCGGCGCCAGGCCTGTCTCCCTGTCTCCCTGGGAGTGCGCAGCCTACACGCACCAGTTTCTCTTTAGAACAAGCATGGGGAGGGATTTGGGAGGGGGCTGAAACCTTTTGCCATCAGCGAACAGCCTCAGCCAAAAATAACCCTGGAAAGGCGAGCTAAGAATGGTTATCTCCTGCCAGCGCTGAAATCGGAGGCTTGGTGCTGCGTGTGGGGTGTGTGTGTGTGTGTATGTGTGTGTGTACCCTCCCACCCCGACCATTTGTTGAAGGGAATCACCACTGTCAGACTTCAATCCAACAGGACCCACTCGAGCCATCCACACTTTCCCCAGCCTCCTCCAAAACAGCACACTTTCCGGTATGGACAATTCTTTTTTTTTTTTTTTCACTTGTTTGTTTGTTGTGGTGGTTGCAACAGCAGCAACACAGACGACACATATTTCCCTATTCTTCTCGCCCTTCTCACCCTCCCTACCCAGCTCCTGCCTTAGAAACAGGCTTGGCCTACACTGTATCTGTCCACACTGCCTGAACTCTTCCCTGAATTAATCGTTTTCAATAGGAGGGGGCTAAATCCCTTATTAATGCCCTACCAGGAGTGAATGAATAAAGCCAAGTTAAAGGGGAACTGGGTACCACATACTGTGCTAGGTTCCTTTGCATGTATCCTTTCATTCTGCTGGAGCTAAAGATGTTCTGCCTCCTCTCCATAAAACGCACCCAAACTCCAAAACCAGGAAATTCTCCATAGAAAATAGGAGTGAAGAGAGAAAAGACTAACAGGATAAACCCCAAAGCAGGAAGAAAGTTTTGTCTCCCATTTCGCTCAAGGAATTTTTGGACCCACCAAGGCTACTGTCCTGAAAGATCCTGCTGCTTCTCCTTCCCCAAATATTGTCCACTTCCTGAGAGTAAGGCTGACTTGCCACAGGCTTATAAAGTGTTTGGTCACAGTAAGACAACTGTGAGTAATAACACACATTGTATACTGTTTTGCAATTGATAAAAGGCTTTGCATCTGTTTTTTCTTTGGAGGCTGAAGAAAAGAATAATGGTATTCACGCAGTTCCCATTTTACAGATGAAAACAAGAGGACTTTTTCTGTGAAGTCAGGAAAGTGGTTACAGTGGTACTTTCCGCCTGTCCAAATTATGTATTGCCCCTCCCCTTTCTATTAATAACATTGAAGTGTGATGGGACAACCACTGAAGCCGTCAGTTGAAACCTGCTGGGACTTTTTAGCCATTCTCTTCAACATAAAGAATGGGTGTTTTTGGAGGGGGTGAGAGGAATGGGGAAATGTTGTCAAAGAGTACAATGTTTTAGTTGAGACAGGAAGAATACATTTTGTTGAGATCTACAGCACAGCATGGTGACTGTAGTTAACAATGAAGTATTGTGTATTTCAAAATTGCTAAGACAATAAATTTCAAATGTTCTCACCACAAAAAAGATAGGTTTTGAGGTGATGAATCTATTAATTCTCTGGATTTACTTATTCCACAATGTATACATATATCATAACATCACATTATACCTCCGTAAATACATACAATTTTAATTTGTCAATTAACATTTTTTAAAAGAATAGTGTGGCCAGTTGGGGAGGTAGTTTTTTTTTTTTTTTTCCTCTAGTCTCTACTCAGTCTCCAAGATCCCATTCCCCATATAGTTCCTGTCACCCAGGTGGAGTGCAGTGGCACAATCATGGCTCACTGCACCCTCTCCCTCTTGGGCTCAAGCGATCCTCCCGCCTACAGGTACATGCCACCACGCCCAGCTAATTTTTGTAGTTTTTGTAGACATGGGGTTTCACCATGTTGCCTAGGCTGGTCTCGAACTCCTCAGCTCAATCAATCTGCCCACTTTAGCCTCCCACAGTGCTGGGATTACAGGTGGGAGCCACCAAGCCCAACCCATAAAGTTCCTAACTTTTTATCTCCCTGGGAGTGCACAGCCTACACACACCAGTTTCTCTTTAGAACATACTTAAGAGTCTTGGCTTAGCATCCAACAGACAGAACTTTAACACTTCTATGGATCTGTGCACCTGTCTATGGTGTGGGGTTTTTAAGATCTCTTTCTAATGACACTTTTATTTGCAAAGCAGGACAGTTTCATTCCCAGAAGAGCAGGTATGGTAAATCCTTTGTTCCAGTAACGAAGACAATGATCCAAACCCTAAGCCTCAGAGAAGCCCAGAAACCCTCCAGGCCTCCATCTCTCTGCTCCTAGCACCTGCCTCTCTCTTGACATCAACATCATTCTCCCCTCTCACAGCCCAGCTCCTTCCACAGACCCAGGGATTAGGCACCAGCACCTCAGACTAGATTTTAGAGAATTACCATTCAAGAGGCAATCCTCTTCCCTTGGTCCCAATTTCAAGGTTCTCAAAGACTGGAACAGGGCTAGTTTGAGGCAATGTGCCCCATCGCATAGCCAGAAAGAACCTTACAGTGAAAAGGAAAACAATTCTTCCAAAGTAAGGGGGTGCTGATCCCCAGAGGGAGGACAGATGGGCAACCAAACAGTAACCGGGCCACCACATGCTTCACACTCACTGATCAAGGATTTCTAAAACCACTTTTCTTTTCTCTGAATTTACATAGGACTTTGTATCACTCATAAAGGAATGTCTTATAGGCTAATAACACCTTTCTATTCATGCTTATACTTAACATTTAGGCTAGGATAATTTCCTAACCTCAGTGTCCTCACTATAAGATGGGAATTATTATAATCCCTACCTCATAAATTGTTGGGAGGATTAAAATACTTAGTAAAGTGCCTGACTAATAGAAAGGCATTCAATAAATGTTAGCTATTCATGGTGTCATCATCATTCTATTTACCATTATTACTAATCTCCTGTATTGCAAGAATTACAGTTTATATTTTTGTAGACCATCACTGTAGCTAAAGGGTCTTTGGGCCATAGGTGATATTCCATAAAGGTTGGTTAAATTGATCTGTGGTTTTTGACTATGGAAACTCAGAACTCCCTCAAAATGTACAAAACAGATTTACCTGCTAAATAAATCTCTTCAAAGCTGACCCCAGGTTTGATTGAATTAATTCCAATGAATTTGTCACAATGATGGAGAAAGGAAACTTAGAGGGCCCCACAGTTGTTTGCTGGTAAAATGAGAAGTTTGGATTAGATCAATGTTTCCCAAAATATTTTCCTCAGAATGTTAGTGCCCCTCGAATCCTGCACAAAGCAAGAGTTTCATGACCAAGTAGCTTTTAAAACTCCTGTACACTCTACTCCCATTCTTCACAATGCACACTTTCATATTAAAAGTTCTGAGAGGTCCTCAACAGAAGACATCACTTAACTTTTTTTTTTTTTTTTTTAAGACAGATTCTCACTCTGTCACCCAGGCTGGAGTACAGTGGCCACCACTCCTGGCCTAAAATTTTTTTAACCTGGTGCTTCCCAATCTAAACTCACAGGGACCAGTTTTCTTAATGAAAGAGAATCAGACTAGCTTGTAACCATAGCTGGTGACACTCCCCTGCCCCATTCCTTGTATGTCCTCAGTGGACTAGGTCAGGAATAAATAAATTTTCCTGATTCTCAAGGCTGGTCACTCCTTTGCACTGAGCTCAAAGCTTCTCTGTAGCATGGGTCACAATGAATGGTAGCCCTGATAGCCTAGAGTAGCCTTTCAGCCTTCTCTGAGCCTCTAAAGACTGAGGATCCTTGGCATGAAATGGAGCAACTGATATACCCTTGCTTCCCCTGGGGACTCTCTTGCTCTCAAAAAGGAATCAGCCATCATCTCCATCTAGAGAATATACTATCTGACTCAGCTTGACCAGCCTGTCCCAAAATGAGAATCTGGGTAAAATAAGCATTGAAACACTTCATTCCTTGTAGATTCACAAAACATATTAGCATATTAAAGACTATGAAGTTTGGCAGGAAAAAAAAAACCTATTTATCTTTAATCCAACATTGCCAAGTTTTATTTGACCATGGAAGATTTTTCCAAAACACTTACAAACAGGTCAAGGACATTAATCTTTCATGAAACACTAGATCCCCAGGGTCCTCTCCAGCTACATCATTCTGTGATTTTCTTTTTTATTTATGATGCATTAAAAGATTAATCTCTATCAGACTTCCATTTAGAAATTCACCAGAATGTGCAAAGGCAGCAGGTAAAATTGCTGAAGGGTATTATAAAAATACCCTCCAGTGATTTTTGAAACTTAAACTGAAATATTTATATAACTATATATTTCAGTTTGTATATTATATATATATGTATATACACACATCTATATGTATGTATATACACACATATATATGTGTGTATATATATTGGTGTATGTATATCTATATCTATGTATATATGGCATTATATCCATTTTACAGATGCAGAAACTGAGCTTTAGAGGGGGTGAGCAATTGGTCCAAAGCCACACAGCACACAGGTAGTCATTGATAAAGGTAAAAACAAGAGTTGAAGGCTGAGGTGTAAGGACACAGAGACAAGTACACAAATGTTTACAAGTTACACATATGACACGTGCCTTTAACATGAATTTCTTGAACATTCATTTAGAGGCCTTACAATGAAGACATCAGAGTGGCAGCAAGTTCTGTTGGAATCAGGGGAGCGTGTTCTTCTATAATCCCCTGGCTAACAGGAAAGCACACTGATTTGGCCCATGGTAGTTATACACTCCCATTGAGTCAGGGGCCACTTCTATGCACACAGGAGGTGCTAAAAATATGCTGTTGACTCATTGCCTCTAAGAGCAGAAGAAATGCCAAAAGTATAGGACAAGAGGCAGAAAAGCACACGGAAAAATGTCGTAGGGCAGTCCTCTGAGGAAGTGTTAGATCCCTTTGAAATCCGTCCAAACACTTTCTTGTGCTGGGGAAAGTCAATTACATATTTCAAGCAACCCCACATGTCATACGAGTATCTTGTACGTGTTTGTGTACTCGTGTCTGTGAACTTACATCTCAGACTTCAACTTCTCGCTCCCCACCCTTATCAATGACTGCCTGCATGGCCTTGGGCAAGTTGCTTTCCCTCTTCAAAGCTCAGTTTCTGCATCTATAAAATGGACATAATGCTACCTACCTCATGGGGTTAGTGATCACATTTAAGGAGCTAATATGTGGAAATTGCTTACACAGTACCTATCACATAATAAGGGTTTAATAAGTGTTTGATGTAATTGCTTTGATTATTACTACTATTACTAAAATAATAATTACTACAATAATAATGATTCTTATTCTCTATATTAGTATTATCTTTGAAAATGGGCATGGATTATGTCTATGTAACACTTTTGGCACAATATCTAGCATTATATCACACACAAATTAGAGAATTCATGTTATTAAGGATGAAAAAATATTTTTACTGACCCTTAAATTCTTCGTAAGTAACTGCAAAAGAAGCTATTATCCCAACACATGAAATAAAAAAGAAAATTCAGTTCCTCTGGAGTTTGTTTTTGGAGGTAGCCACAGGATACCTAAATTTTTTTTCTTTTCAGAGAGACCGAGGGGCTCACTAGGTTGACCAGGCTGGTCTTGAACTCCTGGTCTCAAGCCATCCTCCCACCTCAGCCTCCCAAAGTGCTGGGATTACATGCATGAGCCACCACATCCAGCCTACCTAAAATATTGAATGCTGTTAATAAATCTCCTGAGGCCAGCATAAGAAGGTGATGGGCAAAACTAATGCAGGTATGTTTTTCTGGCTTTTTCATGTATTGGGCCAAACTTTGAAAAGCACTTACTATTAATGGCTAACTTGCAAAATTTGTGATTTATTAAAAGCAGATTTTAATTGTTTTACCTAAAAATAATAGGCCTCTGATCTGCCAAAGATGAAGATTTAATTTCTAGGTGTTCCCCACAATACCTAGAAACATCAGTGGAATCGAGTATTAAACACTTTAGAACTATTCTCATCAAAGTTCTTTAATATATAATACAGCAAAAGAAAAGTTTCTTTTCTAAAGGCTTCTCTATACTTTTTTTAATAGTTGAATTTCATTTCTGAAGGCTCCTAAAAAGAATAGAATTTAGATCTTTATTAAAGAGGAAATATATTTTCCATGTTTAATTTAAATTACATTCCATCAGTCATTTGCAATCTTAGCCTACACGGAATTTCTTTTTTTGGTAGTTTTTATGTTTGGGCTTTAGGAGGGGATTCCCAATAATCTCTATATAAATATTTCTAATCTCTATATAAATATTTTAACATTTCAATGTAAATTAGTTTTTTAAAGCTATTTTATCCATAAAAATAATAAATTTGCATGGCTGAGGGTGAAATAATGTGTTACCAGGACCCCTCAGTTTTGGGGGTTGTGAGTAGATCCCATCTTCATGTTCCTCCAGCCCAGCCCAAGCCTGGCTCAGGGCCTCCTCCCCCATTTGCCAGGAACCACCATCCCCAGGGATTCTATGTGCCCTGCCTGACCAGTGTTCTCCATCAGAGTTTACCAATCTTTTGTTCATTCCCTCAGAGCACAGCTAAGCAAGAGTACACTAATTTGAAAATTAACTCAAGCAAATAGAGGAACAATATCCCCAACATATTGCATTTTAACATAGGGTTTCCTGGACACACTGTTTCAACCCAAGAGTTGGGCTAATAGTAGGAGTTCCATCTGCTAAAATACGGCTGTCAGCTTCAGAGGGAAATTCATGAACGTCTTCGTAGTTTGTTTTTACATTTCACTAGGCACTGTTTCTAAAATTTCCTCTGAAGCCAAAAAATAAGTTTATTTCCCAGCACACTGGGCACTTTTCATTTATCATTAGATTGATTTTTGTAACTTGCAGTAGGAGCTGAAATCGACCAGGGGGTTCTTATCCAACAGACAGCAGCAAAACTCTTTGTGTATCTGCGTTCCTTTCAACAAGCGTGACTTCCTCAATGGCATCATTCGTGAGCGTAACACAGAGCTCAGCAATAACGTTTCTTCACTAACCCTACCAGGTATCCAACATAGGATGTTACTTCCTTTCACTGTTTTCCGACTCCTGGCAGATATTAATCATTGGGATTTGGGAACAAGGAAATAGAATTTCTGAGAATGCTTGGGAATTCCCAAATTCATATGATTTTCATAACACTTCACTTACAAGTTTTTGAAAAATAATAAATGACTATAATAACAAGCAAATAGTCGTTTTTTTCTGTAACAGGATTATATGAAAAGTTTTAGTAGTCTTCTGTTTTTAAAAGATATGATAACAAATGATGATTTCTTATTATTAGGAGCCAACATATTGTAACAAGATTATAAAATCCAATAGCATTAATAGAGGAAACATTAAAAAGAAATGAATATTATCACAAAATAAATGCTAAAGAAAAGTCCTTTAAAGATTGAAAGGTAACACCACAAATACTTAATGCTTTAATCGTTGTTTACATGACATTGTTAAACAAGGCATCAATCATCCCCTCCAATACCATTTAAATAACATAACATTCTGATCTCCTGGCAAGATGAATAGCACTAGAAAGAAGCAACTGTCAAAATTGCCGATTTAAGGGCATATTTTGTTTCTAAAGCTTGGCATTTCTTAGAAAACCTCTCATAGGATTTGTAAAACATATACTATGCCTAGGAACACATTAATATTTATTTGCAGAAATGGTTCACTGTTAGCAGTGGACAAGGCCATGAACACACACTTGTAACACAGCAACAGATACAAGAAAGTCTGACTGAGGCTCCTTTACTGCTCCTGTCCTGTTCACCTTAACTTTCATCTCCACATGTCAGTGCTTCCTCATCTTGCTTGACTTGAAGTCAGTGCATTTCTTCAAGCCAGTAAGTTCTCTATACTGACTATTAAGCTGTAATTTTCACAGGAAAATTAGAATGTTCCTTCCCATTTTCCTAATTTCTCAACTGATTTTTCTCAGAATTCAGAATCCATAAATATTGAAATGCCAGGAGAGAATTTCCAAATGGAAATGCTGTTCCCTTCGTCCATTTTCAGAAGAAACCGTAGGATAGTGTTATCCTTCTCTTCTCCAATTTTTTTTTTCCTGCAAACTTATGGTTATCACCTCTTTAAGTGAGTAGCTCATAATTTTGCCTCCCCTGCAAATGGTCCCAAAACAGTGAAGTGGGTCCTCTTTAGCTGTGTCTTTAGTACATAATCCTGCATTTCTGACCATATGCAGGGAGTGTGACCCAGGGAAGGATCCCTGACTCAATGGGATTTCTCTTGCTGTCTCTAGAATTTGAACACCGGAACCCAGACGTACAGAGGCTGGGAGCCATCGTGGTGTGCTATATTGATGACGGCAGCAGTGGGTGGTGTGGGGGCAGTTAATTGACAGCTACCTGTTGCTGACATCCCAGGAACTGCCTGAACCTCCTCTTTCCCAGTCATAAGATATCTAAGATTCTGCAGTATTCTTCATTAAATCCTAGCATGGTTTAAGCTAGCCAGAATTAGGTTCTGTTGCTTTCAATCAACAGAACCTTAGCTAATACGTTGTTATTTCCTGGTCTTTGTTCCTTTAATTTTCCAGGAAAAGAAGGGAAAATGGCTTATTGGTTTTAAAAAGAGACAAGGGACAACATACCATTTATGCAAAATTTAGAAGCACTCAAAGGAAACTCTGGAAAGTTCCTGAGACATACCTAGGTAGGATCAGCATAAAACTTGAACAGTGTATCTAGATCATGGTTGCCATGGTTGCCTTGACACAATGAACATCTGTATCAAGATCATATTTTCTTGGTGGGACAGAGAGAAGCACAAGGCGGGACTCACATTTACAGTAATCCTTGTTTTCCAGGGACCATACAACCCAGTTTGTCCAGAGCTGTTCATCTTAAGTTTATTATCCCACCATAATTATAAATAGAACCTCCTTTTTCTCTCAAGAATATCCCACTTTGGATGATAATTTCTGTGACTACCCATTAACAATATTTAATAACTATAGAAAACTGCTTCTCTATATTTTTTGTATGTTTGAAACATTTTATAACAAAAATATCTTTAAAGTTATCACCTACACAGAATATAGCTGCCAAATGCTCCTACTCTGCTATTCTAACCATGAATCCCTCTGGGGCCCGTTCCTCCTACGGCGCTTGTGAGGATGAAATGAAATAAGCTCTATGAAGTGTCCAACAGAGACCAACACTGAATAAAATACAGCCACCATAGGTGGCCTTCCCTTATGTTCACCAAACTCCTGATAAGTTATTCGGTGATGTTTTAATCTTAATATTTTATGTAGATTATACATTCATCTGATTCAAAATGCAAAAGGTACAAAAGCGTATACAGTTAAAAGTTTCCCAACCCACTACCATTTATCTCCCTGGAGGCAACTGTTTCCAGATTTTTGAATATCCTTAAAGAATATCATATGTATGGAAAAGAAAGATTATATATTTATATGCATCTGTGTATGCATTTTCCTATGAGAGGCTCACAAAGTCTCCTTGAAGAGATATCATTATTACAAATACCCCTCAATTTACAATAGGGTTATATTCCAATAAACTTATGAAAATATTGTAAGCTGAAAATGCATTTAATACACTTAACCTACTAAACATCATAGCTTAGCTCGGCCTACCTTAAACACTCACATTAACCTACAGTTAGGCAAAATCATCTAACAGAAAGCCCATTTTATAATAAAGTGGGCTTTGAATATCTCATGTAATATAATGAATACTGTACTGAAAGTGGAAAACAGAATGGTTGTATGAGTACTCAAAGTACAGCTTCTGCTGAATGTGTATTGCTTTCAAACTATCTTAAAGTTGAAAAATCGTAAGTCAAAATATTCTAAGTCAGGGATTGTTTGTACTTCTACTTTACATGATGAAATTGAGCCTTGAAAAGATTAAGTGACTCGCCCAAGGTCACACTGGCAGTTAAATAGTGAAACTTGGATCCAAATTGTTCAGTCACTACATGTATTGTCTTGAAATTTGAAAAAGTGGAAGAGGAATTAAACTACTAAGTTGAAGGACTATTTTAGGCATAGAAGAAGCAGATGCCTTCATGTCCAAGTGATTGTGAAAAGCCCACTTGCCCCAAAATATGTCTCCTGGTCATATGAAATTCCACCATTTCAGATTTTTACCTGGGGATTTAGAGTAATCTGCTGTTTTCCTAGAGCTCCCCTAAAATAGAAATAGAAAATTTTGGAAGGCTAAATATATGCTAACATTGGAAAACTCATTTTCTCCCCTTCGTAAGGCAAGGTACTGAAGGAGGGAGCCCTACGGGCTGTGCAGGGACATCCTGGAGGCATGGGGAGAAGAAACTGAAAGGCAAGTTTGTATGGAACAAAGAATACCGATCTCAGGATTCTCCCTTGAACCTGCCCTAACTTTGTTCAAATAGACTTAGCCACTGACCTGCTGTCAAAAGACCACAGCCAATCTGACTTGTTTTCAATATAATGATGAATATTGATTTGGTCCCTTCATCCAACATTCTCAGCTGGATCTTTTTTGACCAAGGATATACATTACTAGGTGAGTACAGGCAGTTAATTCTTCCACACGGGACTTCGGAGTTTCTGAGTTAACCAGAATCACCCACCTTAACATCTGCCAGTTTATACCCCAAGTCCTGACCAGTGCCCCCTACCTGCTATGCCTCATGTTTTCAATAGAGCATAAAATCAGAAATGAAAGATGAAACATCAGAGCCAATATCACAGAAATACAAAGGATCCTAAGAAACTGCTAGGTATAATTACACACTAACTAATTGGATCATCTAGAAGAAATGGATAAATTCCCAGACACATAAAACCTACCAAGACTGACTCATGAAGAAATTTAAAAATCTGAACAGACTAATAGCAAGCAAGGAGGTTGAATCCGTAAGAAAATGTCTCCTATCAATGAAAAACCCAAAACCAGATGGCTTCCCAGATTAATTCTACCAAATATTTTAAGAAGAACTAATACCAGTCCTTCTCAAACTCTTCCAAAAAGCTGAAGTGGAGGGAATACTTCCAAACTCATCTTACAGGGCCAGCATTACCCTGATTCCAAAGCCAGACAAGAACACTACAAGAAAGGAAAATGACAGGCCAATATCCTTGATCTACATAGATGCAAAAATCCTCAACAAAATCCTAGCAAACCAAATTCAATAGCACATTGAAAGAATCATTCACCATGATCATGTCATGGTTCAACATAAGCAAATCAATACATATAATATACCATATTAGAAAAATAAAGGATAGAAACTATATGGCCATCACAATATAGAAAAAGCTTTTGACAAAATTCGAAACCCTTTCATGGTGAAAAAAAAAACACCCAACAGATCACGTATTGAGGGACTGTATCCCAACAAAATAAAGGCCATATATGACAAACCCATAGCTAACACCATGATCAATGGTGAAAAGTTGAAACTTTTCCTCTACCATCAGGAACAAGACAAGGATGCCCACAGACACCACTTCTCAGGGTAATTAGGCAAAAGAAAGAAATAAAAGGCATCTTAATAGGAAAGGAAGAAGTGAAACTGTCTCTACTGACGGCATGATCTTGTTATATATAGAAAACCCTACAAACTTCACTAAAAAAAGGTTAGAACTCAACACAAAGAAGGGAACAATAGACACTGGGGGACTCCAAAGGTGGGAGGGAAGGATGGTGGGAGCAAGGGTTGAAAAGCTACCTATCGATTACTATGCTCACTGCTTGGGTGGTGGGATCATTAGAAGCCCAAACCTCAGCACCATGCAATATACCTGTTTAAGAAACCTGTACATCTACGCTCCTGACTCAAAAATGAAACATGCAATATTTAAAAAACAAAAACAAATAAATAAAATTTGAAAACTGTTAGAACTGAACTGATAGGTGATATCAGTAAAGTTGTAGGATACAAAATCAACAGATAGAGCCTTGAACACAGCAACATCCAGCTGTCTGACACGAAAGTCTCAGGGGCAAGAAAACCTCTATATGAACTCAGAAACAATGAGCTCAGTTGTGTTTATGTCTGAAAGGATGTTAAGAACTTCATTCATGTTACATCAGAGCCAACAGAAAGAACCAACAGGAAACCTGTACCCAACAAACAGAAATGACAAGATGAAGGGAAAGCAGAGGTAAGGGCTTACCTTAGAAAGGGCAAGTGATTAGCTCAATATACAATACAATGTTTGCTCCTGAGCCAAAAATTTGTACAATAATTTGGATATTACTTGCACAACCAGAAAAATCAGCCACTCATTAGGAAAATGTGTTTCTGTAGAAGTCTTAGGACTCAGCTATCTATAATAACATGAAAAGACAATATTTTCATCCAAAATGAGTATTTTTGTTTGTCTTGGCTTGTTATTCTAACGTCAACAGCCTCTAAATAAACTGTTGAAGTACATGATATAACCACCTCTTTCTCCATCTTTCCCATTGCTCCCATAGGGTTTCAGTTGTGCAATTTCACCATTAGCAAAGCTTTTTGCTGAAATCTGGCTTTTCAAAGGGAGAGTATCCAGAAACAGAAGATGCTGATCTGGGAGGCTCTTCCTAATAGAACTGCTGCTTCAGTTTAACTTGAAAAAGCCCACACCCAGTTCCTAATGACAAACATCTGAACACCGGGTCTTCCCCTGAGCAAGACCATGCTATGCCTCCTGCTCGCTCTGTTCTATAAGCAACCCACAGATTGCTCCCTGTGAAGAGGAGCCTGCCAGGGGAGCAGCATTCCACCAGACCCTGATTTAGCAAGATATTTCCGTATCATTCCCCCAACCAGCTGGAAGTCCTCCACTGCTCTTGCGTAAAAATCTAACTCATCTCGCTGAATTTCCTGATTTAAAAGTCTAATTCATTTCACCAAAAGTGTGACAGAAGGAAACCAAGTACACCATCTCTCTCTTACCAAACCAAAGCTATTGCATGTGCATTCTGGGGGGAAAACATGGTCCAAATATGTTATGGAGGGGGTGCCAGCCCAGTGTCATCCTCTTACTATTGCCATAGGATCTTGGCTGATGGCATCAGAGGAAAAACAAGTTTATCGATTACTTTCAACCATTAAGCTCACTCCTCCATGAAAAATAAGTCACAAGTCCAATGTCTCTTATTAAAATAAGCACTGCAAAATATAAAGGAGTCACAGTTTTAAAATGGGACACACGTTCTCTAAGCAGTGAACCATGTTAGAGGTGCACTGTTTACATTGTATAAAGTCCCCTGGAGCCAGGGTTAGGAAGCGCATCTGTTCTTTGGTGTTCTGGGATGAAGGAGAAAGGAAAATGTGCTGCCAGAAGTGAGTGGGAAGGAGCCCTTGAGATAAAGGAAGTAAATCCATTTGCTGATTGCAATAATAATGGTAATACACGAAGCTATACATACATACATACATACATACATACATACATGCAAATTTTCACATTTTTTTAAAAAAAGAACTTAAGGCTTCCACTCATGTAATCAGCCCTTATGAACTCTCCTGATTAGCTGCAAGGAAAATCTTCCTTTCTCCTCTTTCTTGCACCATCCTGGGCTCCCTTTTGACTTGTTTTTTTTTTTTTTTTTAACTTATAAACGATCAGCTCATATTCTGAAGTTTGTAGTCCCCTCCCGCCCCCTCTCTCTCTATACGGCTCATTTACATTGGCAGCTGTCGTGCTGCTGGGCATCCTCAAACCCACAAGTTTCCCTTTAATGTTTGAGCAGACAAACATGATCATGCACTAGGCATCACTGTGCCACTCAAAATGCTTTTTTGTTTTTTTTATTGCATCTGAGAGAAATCTCAAGGTTGCAAACCTGGAGTCAGAATTGTCTCCATGTGTCACAGTGGGAAGAGTATCGTGTGAAGAAACAAGTTGATTCTACTAATCAAAAGGAATTTTTTTTGATATCAGGTCATCCTCCGAATGAATTTATATTACCGAGTGGAGGGTCACATGAAGAAAATGGTCAAACAGCACCACTTAGAGCAAGAGCTGAGAAGTGCAGTGGAGCCGGGCTGTGTCAGGAAAGAAAAGCAAGCTGGGGCCTGGCTCAGCGCTCTCCCCTCTGCTCCTGTCTGCACGGAAAGATTAGGATGACAGTGGCAGGAAGCCTGTGCACCTAGTATGCATCACTTGAAGGGAACACACAGATTCCAGTAAACAGTTGGAAGGAAATGTTAATACCAGGCTCTGCTAAACAATATGAAATGACTCCTAGATGAGACAAGCGACTTTCATCAAAGTTCCCTGATACCTGAAAAGACAGCCCAGGGGATCCTGCACTACATGTGGTGTATGTAAATTAAGCGGGTTTTTTTCCCCTTTGTAATCAAGGCTCATACACAAACAAAATCACACTTTAGAAACGGCCTATTTCAACTTGTAACTAGCTTGCTTTCAGGGGCTCCAGGTCAAAAAGAAATAGAGCACAAAGACGCTTTCTCCTTAGGGATCATACACAAATTCACTCTGTCCGTTTCTTTCCCACATGGAGCAACAAAGCCGTCAGACCTCTCCATCCACACATCGGGTGCTTCCTGATTAAAGTGAGATAAATCACAGCCCTCTCTCTCTAGATGGCAGGCGACAAGAGGGGGATGCTTGCCTCAAGAAGTCCTCCCCATCCCTCTGCATTCATGCAAGCCCGAGCGGAGAGATGCAAGAAATTACGGATGCATTTTAATTCCCCAGACCCTGCAATTAAAAATGGAAATTTTTTGGCCACGCCTGTTGGCTCACGCCTGTAATCCCAGCACTTTCAGAGGCCGAGGTCGGCGGATCACCTGGGGTCAAGAGTGCGAGACCAGCCTGGCCAACATGGTGAAACCCTGTCTCTACTAAAAATACAAAAATTAGCTAGGAATGGTGGTGGGCGCCTGTAGTCCCAGCTACTCGGGAGGATGAGGCAGGAGAATCACTTGAACCCGGGAGGCAAAGTTTGCAGTGAGCCAAGATCGCACCACTGCACTCCACTCTGGGTGACAAAGCAAGACTTCATCTCAAAAAATGTTTTTAAAAAATGGAAGTGTTGTTCTTTCATTTGTAAATGTGTTTTGGTAAAAGAGGGGCAGTTTAAGCAACCCTTTCTATTGTCTACATTGTTAAAATTCATCCGACATGGACTCTTGACTCCGTTTTGCCTGGGCAGACCCAATTCAAGCATTTACAACAGCTATAACCTCCTCAAATCAAAAAGAGGAATCAGCATTATTGCTAAGTTCAAATAAGGTCTTGTTTTATTTCATTTTTATTTTTGAATGCAGCCATTCCTCCATGTGCTGTCATCAGGTAAGATTGTCAGTCCTGATTAGGTAAAGGTATTATTACAAAATGCAATTCTTAAAAATTCAGTGTCTAACTACACTTTTAATAAGCCTTTCCCCCTCCCCTATGTATTCTCCCTTAGACACCCCTTCTCAAATTTAAAATCACAGAAACTAAAATATGATGCCTAAAGAGAGCCTAGCGACTGCCCAGTCCTCTAATTTGATGAGTGGGAGTACTGAAGCCCAGAGGAGGTCAAGTAATTTGTTCCCAATGTCTTAGATAAGAAGAAAATGACCAGCTGGGAAATCCCACTCATGTCAAGGCAGAGGCACAGGGCCACAGACTGTGGTTGAATTGTGCCACACTCCTACATCCTTCTTTAGGAATCACAGAACATTCCTGTGTTGAGTCGGAGTCACTGACTTCCTTTTCAGGCTGATTGAGTTCTGTCCTTACAGGCTGCGACAAGAAGTTTTGGTATTATGCTACACCAAGACCATTTATCTAGTTCAAGAAATGCACAGTCCTTAGAGCCCAGCAACTTTCCCCATGTCCAGTAAATGTAGCTTCTCCATTAGAAGCTGTCAGAATGGAGCCTTCTGGCTCATCTTGATTTTGATTTGTGCAAGAATGAATGGTTGTGCTAAGACAGCTTTCCTAGCTGATAGAGAGCGAAACGTTTTTCTCATAATCTATAAAAAAATTAAATTAGAACTTTTTTCTCATAATCTGTGAAAAAATATTAAATTAAATCTGGCTCGTCTTGATTTTGATTTGTGCAAGAATGAATGGTTGTGCTAAGACAGCTTTCCTAGCTGATAGTGAGCAAAACTTTTTTCTCATAATCTATAAAAAATATTAAATTAGAAGCATAGAGTTTATTTCATGACTTTTATCTTCCTGCAATTTTCTTGTGGGCATAAATGATTTGTTTTTATCCTGCCTGCCCCCCAATCCCTTTTCCAAGAGACTAAAAGAGTATCTAGTGCAAAGTGGAGACTCAAATATTTTTTAATAAACAGTGATCCCAGCCACCCAGTGCATGTTGCCAAATGCCAACCCCATAAATAATCAAACACATCATCTCATTCAGCCAATCAAAATCAAGTGCTACCTATTTTTTTAAGTTTTCATAGCCCTTGGGCATCTGCTTTCTCAGCATTTCCCAAACTTGAGTCATTCTCATCCTGCCTTCCTAATTTTGATCTGTCAATTACCTCTACTATCATTTATTTCATATATTTTTAAATAGACCCACTTTTGAAACTTAAATACACGCCTTTTAAAAGGAAGCTTTCTTACTACTATACATCAAAAGCCATTATTACTTGTTCTAAGTACTCATAACAAGATGGTCACAACTATTAAAATTTACTAATGTGCATCCACATACTCTCTAAATTCATGGAGCATCTGCACACACTTTAAGAAACAATTCTGCATTACTCACTCAATTTTCTTGACATCCTTCTGAGACAGGACAAACCTTGGGCCCAAAGAATTGAGGTAGGAGTCCAAGCAAGTTGCCAGCCACATAAAGGCAAACCTTGGCTCGGAAGTCAGGACTACCAGCCCCTAGGTTATGGTTCATGTTCTTTCCTCTGCTCTCCAGAACCTCCTATCTCCAAGTGTAGTTAGCAGCCCAGATGCAGCAGCATCCTCTAGAGACTTGTTAAAAATGCAGAAGCTCAGGCTCCACCCCAGGCCTATGCAGACTGAATCTGCATTTTAACAAGGTCCAGGTAATTCACGTGCACATTAAGTTTGCAAAGGCCTGGTCTAGATCAGCGGTTCTCTAACTTAGCAGCACATTAGAACCATCTGTAGAGACTTTAAAAATACCAGTGCCTGGGCTTCACCTCCCAGAGAATCTGACTTAAGTGTCTGGGGTTTGCCCTGAGTCTAGGTATTTTTAAAAACTCCTCAGCTTATACAAAGCTGGCAGGGCCGGGCACAGTGGCTCATGCCTATAATCCCAGCAGTTCGTGAGGCCAAAGTGGGCAGATTGCTTGAGTCCAGGAGTTTGAGATTAGCCTGGGCTAAAACCCCATCCCTACAAAAAAAAAATACAAAAAGTATTTGGGCATGGTGGTGGCACATACCTGTAGTCCCGGCTACTCAGGAGACTGAGTCCTCGCTTGAACCCAGGAGGTCACGGTCTGGTCAACAGAGCAAGACCCTGTATCAAAACAAACAAACAAGCAAACAAAAAATGCTAGCAGCTTACCAGCTAGGGAGGCCTGTAGAGCCAAGTTTTCCAAATGGGGCTACATTAGTTGTTCCAGAACTTTAGCTGCATCAAAACCACCTGGATGGCTTGTTCAGCTACAGAGGGTCTGGCCATGCCCCTAGAGTTTCCAGCTGAGGGTCTGGAATGAGGCCCGATGATGTGCATTTCTAACAATCTCCAGGTGATGCTGATGCTGTGGGTCCAGGGACCACATTTTGAGAACCTATGCTAAATGAATCGGAGAAGACCAAAGCTCAAACTTATTCCAAGAACTTTTCAAGGCCCATCTGCAAGTTGTAGTGGAAGTAAGCATCTAAGGGTGCAAAAAAGTTTCACTGTAGACTAAGGCCTTTTACCTGAGCTCTCAAATGTTCACATTTCTCTTATCAACCTAAATAACAAACAGAGAGAGGCTCTCCACAAGAAAAAGATATTCGTTTGGAAACAGAGCCTTGCAATAGAAACAGGCAAGCCAGAGTAAACTATATGCATATTCACGGAGGTAAAGGAAGACAAAAGAAAAAATGAGGAAGATTATATGATCATTTGGAAATGATTATCCTTGGCTACAAAGATCAATAACAAAGGTGATGCCAGGCCCAGGTTGGACAGGCAGTTGTTGGGCAAATATCCTTCAGAAGCATTGTTGTGTGCAAAGTTGCAATGGGCTTTGTGCAAGGTTGTGTTTTTTGCAGTCTTCTGTGATAAGTTTTTGTTATCAGGCATACAAGCCCAAGAATCCTTTATTGCATGGCCTTCCCTGGCTCTATTTGTCAGGGTTTTGGTTAGGGGAGGGGTATTTTTAACACTCTCAATGTAAAAAATGCCATAAGGTAGGTACCCCAATTGCTTGTTTCGTCTTCATAAAATAACTTTTCCACCCGAACAAAGTCTACACATAAATTGTAAAAATACCCTGGCATGCAGTCCCTGGAAAAGTCTGGAGTCATTCTCGGGGTTCCCACCCAGGTGGGCAAGCGTAGCCACCACAGATAAACACAAAGTAGGGGTCCCCGCTGGGGTTCAGTGGCAGGCAGTGGCCCTGGTTCTGATATTTGGCCGAAAACACAGCTCCTCTTTGTCACCCTCAGGACATTTCAGCTATTTCCTAGATAATAATCTCACTTCACCCTGCACAAAAGAGGCACATGATCATGTCACTCTGACCTGGTTTGAGTCCAAGGAGAATTTTGTTTTTCAAATAATTTAGGTTAGTAGTTAAAATATGAACTTTGGGCCAGGAGTGGTGGCCCATGCCTATAATCCCAGCACTTCGTGAGGCCAAAGTGGGCAGATTGCTTGAGTCCAGGAGTTTGAGACTAGCCTGGGCTAAAACCCCATCCCTACAAAAAAAAAATACAAAAAGCAGTTGGGCATGGTGGTGGCACATACCTGTAGTCCCGGCTACTGAGGAGGCTGAGTCCTCGCTTGAACCCAGGAGGTCACGGTCTGGTCAACAGAGCAAGACCCTGTATCAAAACAAAGGAACAAACAAACAAACAAAAAATGCTAGCAGCTTACCAGCTAGGGAGGCCTGCAGAGCCAAATTTTCCAAATGGGGCTACATTAGTTGTTCCAAAACTTTAGCTGCATCAAAACCACCTGGATGGCTTGTTCAGCTACAGAGGGTCTGGCCATGCCCCTAGAGTTTCCAGCTGAGGGTCTGGAATGAGGCCCGATGATTTGCATTTCTAACAATCTCCAGGTGATGCTGATGCTGTGGGTCCAGGGACCACATTTTGAGAATCTATGCTAAATGAATCGGAGAAGACCAAAGCTCAAACTTATTCCAAGAACTTTTCAAGGCCCACCTGCAAGTTGTAGTGGAAGTAAGCATCTAAGGGTGCAAAAAAGTTTCACTGTAGACTAAGGCCTTTTACCTGAGCTCTCAAATGTTCACATTTCTCTTATCAACCTAAATAACAAACAGAGAGAGGCTCTCCACAAGAAAAAGATATTCGTTTGGAAACAGAGCCTTGCAATAGAAACAGGCAAGCCAGAGTAAACTATATGCATATTCACGGAGGTAAAGGAGGACAAAAGAAAAAATGAGGAAGATTATATGATCATTTGGAAATGACTATCCTTGGCTACAAAGATCAATAACAAAGGTGATTCCAGGCACAGGTTGGACAGGCAGTTGTTGGGCAAATATCCTTCAAAAGCATTGTTGTGTGCAAAGTTGCAATGGGCTTTGTGCAAGATTGTGTTTTTTGCAGTCTTCTGTGATAAGTTTTTGTTATCAGGCATACAAGACGAAGAATCCTTTATTGCATGGCCTTTCCTGGCTATATAAGTCAGGGTTTTGGTTAGGGTAGGGGTAATTTTAACACTCTCAATGTAAAAAATGACATAAGGTAGGTACGCCAATGACTTGTTTGGTCTTCATAAAATAACTTATCATAAAATCTCTGTAAACGTGGAAATATCTACACCGCTATCTCTGTAAATGTGTAAACATTTACAACGCTATCTGAATAAACATGGAACTATTTACACCGCCGTCTCTATAAACATGGAAATACCTACACCGCTATCTCTATAAACATGGAAATATCTACACCGCTATCTCTATAAACATGGAAATAACTACACCGCTATCTGTATAAACATGGAAATATCTACACTGCTGTCTCTATAAACATGGAAATATCTACACCTCTATCTGTATAAACATGGAAATATCTACACCAATATCTCTATAAACATGGAAATATCTACAATGCTATCTCTATAAACACGCAAATATCTACATCACTGTCTCTATAAACATGGAAATATCTACACCGCTGTCTCTATGAACATGGAAATATCTACAGCGATGTCTCTAGAAACATGGAAATATCTACACCGCTATCTCTATAAACGTGGAAATATATACACCGCTATCTCTAAAAACATGGAAATATCTACACCGCTATCTCTATAAACGTGGGAACATCTACACCGCTAACTCTATAAACCTGGAAATATCTACACCGCTATAAGAATAAATGTGGAAATATCTACACGGCTATCTGTATAAACATGGAAATATCTACACCGCTATCTCTATAAACATGGAAATATTTACACCGCTATCTGCATAAACATGGAAATATTTGCAAAGCTATCTCTATAAACATGGAAATATCTACACCACTATCTGTAAAACATGGAAATATCTACACCGCTGTCTGTATAAACATGGAAATATATACACGGCTATCTGTTTAAACATGGAAATATCTACACCGCTATCTGTATAAACATGGAAAGATCTACACCGCTATCTGTATAAACATGGAAATATCTACACCGCTGTCTCTAAAAACATGGAAATATCTACACCGCTACCTGTAGAAACATGGCAATATCTACACCGCTGTCTCTATAAACCTGGAAATATCTACACCGTTATATGTATTAACGTGGAAATAACTACACCACTATCTCTATAGACGTGGAAATATCTACATCGCTATCTCTACAAACGTGGAAATATCTACACCACTATCTGTATAAACATGGAAATATCTACACCGGTATGTGTATAAACGTGGAAATATCTGCACCGCTATGTGTATAAACTTGGAAATTTCTACACCGCAATCTATATAAAAGTGGAAATATCTTCACCGCTATCTGTTTAAACGTTGAAATATCTACACCGCTATCTCTATAAACGGGGAAATATCTACACCGCTATCTGTATAAACGTGGGAATATCTACACCGCTATCCCTATAAACGTGTAAACATTTACACGGCTATCTGTATAAACATGGAAATATTTACACCGCTATCTCTAAAAACATGGAAATATCTACACCGCTATGTCTATAAACATGAAAATATTTACATCGCTATCTGTATAATCATGGAAATATTTACACCGCTATCTGTAAAAACTTGGAAATATTTACACCGCTAGGTCTATAAAAATGGAAATATCTACACCGCTATCTCCATAAACATGAAAATATCTACACTGTTGTTTGTATGAACATGAAAATATCTACACCGCTATATCTATAAACATAGAAATATCTACATTGCTGTCTGCATAAACATGGAAATATCTACACAGCTATCTGTATAAACATCGAAATATCTACACCGCTATCTGTATAAACATGGAAATATCTACACGAAAGCTGTATAAACATGGAAATATCTAGACAGTCATCTCTATAAACATGGAAATATCTATACCGCTATCTGTATAAACATGGAAATACCAACACCGCTATCTGTATAAACATGGATATACCCACACCGCTATCTGTATAAAGATGGAAATATCTGCACCGCTATCTTTATAAACATGGAAATATCTGTAACTCTATCTGTGTAAACATAGACATATCTACACGGCTATTTGTGTAAACATGGAAATATCTGCACCGCCATCTGTATAAAGATGGAAATATCTACACCACTATCTGTAAAACGTGGAAATATCTACACCGCTCTCTGTATAAACCTAGAAATATCTACACCGCTATCTGTATAAACAAGGAAATATCTACACCGCCATCTGTATAAACATGGAAATAACTACACCGCTATCTGTATAAATATGGAAATATCCACACCGCTATCTCTATAAACATGGAAATACCTACAGCACTTTCTCTATAAACATGGAAATATCTACACTGCAATCTCTATATACATGGAAATATCTACACCGTCATCTCTATAAACATGAAAATATCTACACCACCATCTTCAGAAACATGGATGTATCTACACCGCCATCTGTATAAACATGGAAATATCTACACCACTATCTGTATAAACATGGAAATATCTTCACTGCCATGTGTATAAACATGGAAATATCTACACCGCCATCTGTATAAAGATGGAAATATCTACACCGCAATCTGTATAAATATGGAAATACCTACACCGCTACCTCTATAGATATGTAAATATCTCCACCGCTATCTGTATAAACATGGAAATATCTACACTGCCATCTGTATAAAGTTGGAAATATCTACACCGCGAGCTTTATAGATATGCAAATATCTACACCGCTATCTGTATAAACATGGAAATATCTACACTGCCATCTGTATAAAGATGGAAATATCTACACCGCGAGCTTTATAAACATGGAAATATCTACACCGTTATCTGTATAAACATGGAAATACCAACACCGTTATCTGTATAAACATGGAAATACCTACACCGCTATCTCTATAAACATGAAAATACTTACACCACCATCTCTATAAGCATGGAAATATTTACACCGCTATCTCTATAAACATAGAAATATCTACACCGCCATCCCTATAAACATGGAAATATCTACACCGTAATCTGCATAAAGATGGAAATATCTACACAGACATCTGTATAAACATGGAAATATCTACACTGCCATCTGTATAAACTTGGAAATATCTACACTGACATCTGTAGAAAGATGGAAATGTCTACCAAGCGATCAGTATAAACATGGGAACTTCTACACTGCTACCCGTATAAACATGGAAATATCTACAACACTATCTGTATCAACATGGAAACAACTACACCGCTATCTGTATAAAGATGGAAATACCAACACCGTTATCTGTATAAACATGGAAATATGTACACCGCTATCTCTATAAACATGAAAATACTTACACCACCATCTCTATAAGTATGGAAAGATTTCCACCGCTATCTCTATAAACATAGAAATATCTACACCGCCATCCCTATAAACATGGAAATATCTACACCGCCATCTGCATAAACATGGAAATATCTACACAGACATCTGTATATACATGGAAATATCTACACTGCCACCAGTATAAACTTGGAAATATCTACACTGACATCTGTAGAAAGATGGAAATATCTACCAAGCGATCAGTATAAACATGGGAATTTCTACACTGCTACGCATATAAACATGGAAATATCTACACCACTATCTGTATCAACATGGAAATAACTACACCGCAATCTGTATAAACATGGAAATATCTACAATGCTATCTCTGTAAACATGGAAATATCTACACAGCTATCTGTGTAAACTTGGAAATATCTACACCGCTATCTGTGTAAATTTGGCAATACCTACACCGCAATCTGTGCAAAGATGGAAATATCTACACCGCTATCTCTGTAAACATGGAAATATCTACACCGCTATCTGTATAAACATGGAAATATCTACACTGCCATCTGTATAAACATGGAAATATCTACAGCGCCATCTGTATAAACATGGAAATACCTACACTGCCATCTGTACACGCATGGAAATATCTACACAGCCATCTGTATAAAAATGGAAATATCTACACCACTATCTCTATAAACATGGAAATATCTACACCGCTATCTGTATAAACATGGAAATATCTACACGGCTATCTGTATAAACATGGAAATATCTACACCGCCATCTGTATAAAGATGGAAATATCTACACCACAATCTGTATAAATATGGAAATATCTTCACTGCAATCTCTATAGACATGGAAATATCTACACCGCTATGTGTATAAACATGGAAATATCTCCACTCCCATCTGTATAAAGATGGAAATATCTACACCGTGAGCTGTATAAACATGGAAATATCTACACCGCTATCTGTATAAACATGGAAGTAGCAACACCGCTATCTGTATAAACATGGAAATATCTACACCGCTATCTCTATAAACATGAAAATAGTTACACCACCATCTCTATAAACATGGAGATATTTAGAACGCTCTCTCTATAAACATAGAAATAACTGCACCGCCATCTCTTTAAACATGGAAATATCTACACTGCCATCTGAATAAACATGGAAATATCTACACAGACATATTTATAAACATGGAAATATCTGCACTGCCATCTGTATAAAATTGGAAATATCTACACTGACATCTGTAGAAAAATGGAAATGTCTACAAAGCGATCTGTATAAACATGGCAATTTCTACACCACTACCTGTATAAACATGGAAATATCTACACCGCTATCTGTATCAACATGGAAATAACTGCACCGCAATCTGTATAAACACGGAAATAACTACAATGCTATCTCTGTAAACATGGAAATGTCTACACAGCTATCTGTGTAAACTTGGAAATATCTACACCGCTATCTGTGTAAATTTGGCAATACCTACACCGCAATCTGTGCAAAGATGGAAATAACTACACCGCTATCTCTGTAAACATGGAAATATCTACACCGATATCTGCATAAACATGGAAATATCTACACTGCCATCTGTATAAACATGGAAATATCTACAGCGCCATCAGTATAAACATTGAAATATCTACACCGCCATCTGTACACACGGAAATATCTTCACAGCCATCTGTATAAACATGGAAATATCTACACTGCTATCTCTATAAACATGGAAATATCTACACCGCTTTGTGTAGAAACATGGAAATATCTACATCGCTATCTGTATAAACAGGGATATAACTGCACCTCTATCTGTATAAACATGGAAATATCTACACGGCTATCTGTATAAACATGGAAAAAACTACACCGCTATCTGTATAAACTTGGAAATATCTGCAACGCTATCTGTGTAAACAAGGAAATAACTACACAGCTATCTGTGTAAACTTGGAAATAACTTCACAGCTATATGTGTAAAAATGTAAATATCTACACAGCAATCTGTGAAAAGATGTAAATATCTACACTGCAATCTCTGTAAACATGGAAATATCTACACCGCTATCTGTATAAACATGGAAATATCTATACTGCAGTCTCTACAAACATGGAAATATCTCCACTGCTATCTGTATTAACATGAAAATATCTACACCGCTTTCTGTATAAACATGGGAATATCTACAACGCTATGTGTGTAAACATGGAAATATCCACACAGATATCTGTGTAAACTTGGAAATAACTACACAGCTATCTGCGTAAACATGGAAATATCTACAAGGCAATCTGTTCAAAGATGGAAATAACTACACAACAATCTCTGTAAACATGGAAATATCTACACCACTACCTGTATAAACATAGAAATATCTACACCGCTGTCTGTATAAACAAGGAAATATCTACACCTCCATCTGTAGAAACATGGAAGTATCTATACTGCAATCTGTATAAGCATGGAAATAACTTCACCGCTATCTGTATAAATATGGAAATATCTACACCGCTATCTCTATAAACATGGAAATACCGACACCGCTTTCTCTATAAACATGGAAATATCCACACTGCAATCTCTATATACATGGAAATATCTACACCGCCATCTCTATAAACATGAAAATATCTACACCGCCATCTTCAGAAACATGGATGTATCTACACCGCCATCTGTATAAACTTGGAAATATCTACACCATTATCTGTATAAACATGGAAATATCTTCACATCTATCTGTATAAACATGGAAATATCTACACCGCCATCTGTATAAAGATGGAAATACCTACACCGCTATCTCTATAGACTTGGAAATATATACACCGCTATGAGTATAAACATGGAAATATCTCCACTCCCATCTGTATAAAGATGGAAATATGTACACCGCGAGCTGTAGAAACATGGAAATATCTACACCGCTATCTGTATAAACATGGAAGTAGCAACACCGCTATCTGTATAAACATGGAAATATCTACACCGCTCTCTCTATAAAAATGAAAATATTTACACCACAATCTCTATAAACATGGAAATATTTACACCGCTATCTCTATAAACATAGAAATAACCACACCGCCATCTCTATAAACATCGAAATATCTACACCGCCATCTGTATAAACATGGAAATACTTACAAAGTTATCTGTATAAACATGGAAATATCTACACCGCCATCTGTATAAACACGGAATTATCTACACAGCCATGTGTATATACATGGAAATATCTACACCGCTTTCTATATAAACATGGAAATAACTACACCGCTATCTGTATAAACATGGAAATATCTACACCGCCATCTACATATCCATAGAAATATCTGTGCCGCCATCTGTATAAACATGGAAATATCTGCACGGTCTTCTGGGTATAGATGGAAATATCAACACCGACATCTGTACAAACAAGGAAATATCTGGACCGCTATCTGTATAAACATGGAAAATCTACACCGCGGTCTGTATAAACATGGAAATATCTACACCGCTATCTCTATAAACATGGAAATATCTACACAGCCCTCTGTATAAATATGGAAATATCTGCATAGGCATCTGTATAAACGTGGAAATATCTGCACCGCTATCTGTATAAACATGGAAATACCTACACCGCTGTCTCTATAAACATGGAAATATGTACACCGCTATGTGTACAAACATGGAAATATCTCCACTGCTGTCTGTATAAACATGGAAATATCTACACCACGATCTGTATAAACATGGAAATATCTACACCGCCATCTGTATAAACATGGAAATATCTACACAGCTATCTCTATAAACATGGAAATACCTACACCGCCATCTGTATAAACATGGAAATACCTACAAAGTCATCTGCACAAACATGGAAATGTCTACACAGCCATCTGTATAAACATGGAAATATCCACAGCCATCTGTATATACATGGAAATATCTACACCGCTATCTGTATAAACATGGAAATAAATACACCGCTATTTGTATAAAGAAGGAAATATCTACACCGTCATCTGTTTAAACATGTAAATATATACACAGACATCTGTTTATACATTGATATATCTACACCGCTATCTGTATAAACATGCTAATAACTACACAGCTATCTGTATAAATGTGGAAATATTTGCAGCGCTATCCCAATAAACATGGTAATATCAACACCGCGATCTGTATAAACCTGGAAATATCTACCCCGCGATCTGTATAAACATGGAAATATCTACACCGCGATCAGTATAAACATACAAATATCTACACCGCTATCTGTATAAACATGGAAATATCTCCACTGCTATCTCTATAAACATCGAAATATCTACACCGCCATATGTATAAACATGGAAATACTTACAAAGTTATCTGTATAAACATGGAAATATCTACGCCGCCATCTGTATAAACATGGAAATATCTACACAGCCATGTGTATATACATGGAAATATCTACACCGCTGTCTATATAAACATGGAAATAAGTACAGCGCTATCTGTATATACATGGAAATATCTACACCACCATCTACATATCCATAAAAATATCTGCTCCGACATCTGTATAAACATGGAAATATCTTCACGGTCATCTGTGTATAGATGGAAATATCAACAACGCCATCTTTCCAACATGGAAATATCTGCACCGCTATCTGTATAAACAAGGAAATATCTACACCGCGGTCTGTATAAACATGGAAATATCTACTCCGCTATCTGTATAAACATGGAAATATCTACATCGCTATCTCTATAAACATGGAAATATCTACACCGTGATCTGTATAAACATGGAAATATTTACAGCGCTATCTGTATAAACATGGAAATTTCTACACCGTTATCTGTATAAATATGGAAATATCTACACCGCCATCAGTATAAACATGGAAATCCCTATACAGTCATCTGTGTAAACATGGAAATATCTACACTACCATCTGTATATACATGGAAATATCTACAATGCCATCTCAATACACATGGAAATACCAACACGGCAATCTGTGTATTGATGGAAACATCAACACCACCATCTGTACAAACATGGAAATATCTACACTGCTATCTCTATAAACATGGAAATATCTACAATGCGGTCTGTATAAACATGGAAATATCTACACCGTTATCTGTATAAACATGGAAATATCTACACCACGATCCGTGTAAACATGGAAATTTATACACCGCTATGTGTATAAACATGGAAATATCTGCACCACTATCTCTATAAACATGGAAATATCTACAAAGACATCTGTATAAACATGGAAATACCTACACAGTCATGTGTAGGAACATTTAAATATCTACACTGCCATCTGTATAAACATAGAAATATCTACACAGCCCTCTGTACAAATATGGAAATATCTGCATAGGCATCTGTATAAACATGGAAATATCTGCACCGCTATCTGTATAAACATGGAAATACCTACACGCTGTCTCTATAAACATGGAAATATGTACACCGCTATGTGTATAAACATGGAAATATCTCCACCGTCATCTGCATAAACATGGAAATATCTACAGCGCCATCTCTATAAACATTGAAATATCTACACTGCCATCTGTAAACGCATGGAAATATCTACACAGTCATCTGAATAAACATGCAAATATCTACACCACCGTCTGTATAAACACGGAAATACCTACAATACCATCTGTATACACATGGAAATATCTACACAGTTATCTGTATAAATATGGAAATATCTACACCGTCTTCTGTATAAACATGGAAATATCTACACTGCCATCTGTAGAAAGATGGAAATATCTACACCGCTATCTCTATAAAAATGGACATATCTACCCCGCCATCTCTATAAACGTGAAAATATCTACACTGCCATCTCTATAAAGATGGAAGTATCTACTCCGCCATGTGTATAAACACGGAAATATCTACACCACCATCTGTGTAAACATGGCAATATCTACACCGCTATCTGTATAAACATGGAAATATCTACACCGCCATCTGCATGTCCATGGAAATATCTACACCGCCATCTCTATAAACATGGAAATATCTACACGGCCATCTGTGTATAGATGGAAATATCAGCACCGCCATCTGTACAAACATGGAAATTTCTACACCGCTATCTTTATAAACATGGAAATATCTGCACTGCCATCTGTAAAAACATGGAAATACCTATACAGTCATCTGTATAAACATGGAAATACCTACAATGCCATCTGTATACACATGGTAATATCTACACAACCATGTGTATAAACATGTAAATATCTACACTGCTATCTCTATAAACATGGAAATATCTACACCGCCATCTCTATAAACATGAACATATCTACACTGCCATCTCCATAAACATGGAACTAATTACTCCACCATCTGTATAAACATGGAAACATCTAAACCGCCATCTGTGTGAACAAGGAAATATCTACAATGCCATCTGTATAAAGATATAAATATCTGCACCGCGAGCTGTATAAACATGGAAATATCTACAACGCTATCTGTATAAACGTGGAAATACCAACACCGCTATCGGTATAAACATGGAAATATCTACAACGCCATCTATATAAACATGGAAATATCTACACCGCTATGTCCATAAACATGGAAATACCTACCTCGCTATCTCTATAAACATGGAAATATCTACACCGCTATCTGTATAAACATGGAAATATCTGCACCGCTATCTGTATAAACATGGAAATATCTACACCGCGATCTGTATAAACATGGAAATATCTACACCGCGATCTGTATAAACATGCAAATATCTTCACCACGATCTGTATAAACATGGAAACATCTACACCGCCATCTGTATAAACATGGTAATATCTACACCACCATCTATATAAACATGGAAATATCTACACCGACATCTGTATAAACATGGAAATATCTACAATGCCATCTGTAGAAAGATGGAAATATCTACACCGCAATCTGTGTAAACATGGAAATATCTACACCACTATCTGTATAAACATGGTAATATCTACACCACCATCTATATAAACATGGAAATATCTACACCGACATCTGTATAAACATGGAAATATCTACAATGCCATCTGTAGAAAGATGGAAATATCTACACCGCAATCTGTGTAAACATGGAAATATCTACACCAATATCTGTAAAAAGATCCAAATATCTACACCACTATCTCTACAAACATGGAAATATCCACACCGCTATCTCTATAAAAATGGAAAAATCAACACCGCTATCTCTATGAACATGGAAATATCTACACCGCCATCTCTATAAACATGGAAATATCTATACAACGATCAGTATAAACATGGAAATATCTACAACGCTTTCTGTATAAACATGGAAATATCTCCACTGCTATCTCTATAAACATCGAAATATCTACACGGCCATCTGTACAAACATGGAAATATCTGCACCGCTATCTGTATAAACATGGAAATATCTACACCGCGGTCTGTATGAACATGAAAAAACCTACACCGCTATGTGTACAAACATGGAAATATCTACACCGCTATGTGTATAAACATGGAAATATCTACACCGTGATCTGTATAAACATGGAAATATTTACACCGCTATCTGTATAAACATGGAAATTTCTACACCGTTATCTGTACAAATATGGAAATATCTACACCGCTATCTCTATAAACATGGAAATATCTACACCGCCATCTGTATAAACATGGAAATACCTATAAAGTCGTCTGGGTAAACATGGAAATATCAACACCGCCATCTGTACAAACATGGAAATATCTACACTGCTATCTCTATAAACATGGAAATATCTACACTGCGGTCTGTATAAACATGGAAATATCTACACCGGTATCTGTATAAACATGGAAATATCTACAATATGATCTGTATAAACATGGAAATATATACAACGCTATCTGTATAAACATGGAAATATCCGCACCGCTATCTCTATAAACATGGAAATCTCTACAAAGACATCTGTATAAACATAGAAATACCTACACAGTCATGTGTAGGAATATTTAAATATCTACACTGCCATCTGTATAAACATAGAAATATCTGCATAGGCATCTCTGTAAACATGGAAATATCTGAACCGCTATCTGTATAAACATGGAAATATCTACACCGCTATCTGTATAAACATGGAAACAACTACACCGCTATGTGTATAAAGAAGGAAATATCTACACTGCCATCTGTTTAAACATGGAAATATATACACAGACAGCTGTTTATACATGGAAATATCTACACCGCTATCTAAATAAACATGCTAATAACTACCCCGCTGTCTGTATAAATGTGGAAATATTTGCACCGCTATCCCTGTAAACATGGTAATATCAACACCGTGATCTGTATAAACATGGAAATATCTACACCATGATCTGTATAAACATGGAAACATCTCCACCGTGATCTGTATAAACATGGAAATATCTACACCGTGATTTGTGTAAACAAGGAAATATCTACAACGCCATCTGTATAAACATGGATATATCTACACCGTGATCTGTATAAACATGGAAATATCTATACCGCTATCTCTATAAACATGGAAATATCTACACCCCTATCTGTATAAACATGGAAATATCCACACAGCTATCTCTATAAACATGGAAAAATCAACACCGCTATCTCTATGAACATGGAAATATCTACACCGCCATCTCTATAAACATGGAAATATCTACACCGCGATCAGTATAAACATGGAAATATATACACTGCTATCTGTATAAACATGGAAATATCTCCTCTGCTATCTCTATAAACATCGAAATATCTACACCGCCATCTGTATAAACATGGAAATACCTACAAAGTTATCTGTATAAACATGGAAATATCTACACCGCCATCTGTATACAGATGGAAATATCTACACAGCCATGCGTGTATACATGGAAATATCTACACCGCTATCTATATAAACATGGAGATAACTACACCGCTATCTGTATAAACATGGAAGTATCTACACCGCCATCTACATATCCATAGAAATATCTGTGGACCATCTGTATAAACATGGAAATATCTACACGGTCATCTGTGTATAGATGGAAATATCAACACCGCCATCTGTACAAACGTGGAAATATCTACACCGCTATCTGAATAAACATGGAAATATCTACACCGCCATCTGTATAAACATGGAAATATCTACACTGCTATCTCTGTAAACATGGAAATATCCACAATGCCATCCGTAAAAACTTGGAAATACCTATACAGTCATGTGTATAAACATGGAAATACCTACAAAATCATCTGTATAAACATGGAAATATCCACACAGCCATCTGTATAAACATGGAAATATCAACACAGCCGTCTGTATATACATGGAAATATCTACACCGGTATCTGTAAAAATATGAAATATCTAAACCGCTATCTCTATAAAAATGGAAATATGTACACTGCTGTCTGTATAAACATGGAAATATCCTCACTGCTATCTCTACGAACATTGATATATCTACACCGCTATCTCTACAAACATGGAAATATCTACACCGCCATCTCTATAAACATGGAAATATCTACACCGCCATCTGTATGAACATGGAAATATCTACACAGCGATCTGTATAAACATGGAAATATCTACACCGCGATCTGTATAAACATGGAAATATCTACACCGCTATCTGTATAAACATGGAAATATCTACACAGCTATCTCTATAAACATGGAAATATCTACACCGCCATCTGTAGAAACATGGAAATACCTACAAAGTCTTCTGTATAAACATGGAAATGTCTACACAGCCATCTGTATAAACATGGAAACAACTACACCGCTATTTGTATAAACAAGGAAATACCTACACCGCCATCTGTTTAAACATGGAAATATATACACAGACATCTGTTTATACATGGAAATATCTACACCGCTATCTGTATAAACATGCTAATAACTACACCGCTGTCTGTATAAATGTGGAAATATTTGCACCACTATCCCTATAAACATGGTAATATCAACACCGTGATCTGTATAAACATGGAAATATCTACACCATGATCTGTATAAACATGGAAACATCTCCACCGTGATCTGTATAAACTTGGAAATATCTACACCATGATCTTTGTAAACATGGAAATATCTACACCGCTATCTGTATAAACATGGAAATATCTACACCGTGATCTGTATAAACATGGAAATATCTATAGCGCCATCTCTATAAACATGGAAATATCTACACCCCTATCGGTATAAACATGGAAATATCCACACAGCTATCTCTATAAACATGGAAAAATCAACACCGCTATCTCTATGAACATGGAAATATCTACACCGCCATCTCTATAAACATGGAAATATCTACACCGCGATCAGTATAAACATGGAAGTATCTACACCGCTATGTGTATAAACATGGAAATATCTCCACTGCTATCTCTATAAACATCGAAATATCTACACCGCCATCTGTATAAACATGGAAATACCTACAAAGTTATCTGTATAAACATGGAAATATCTACACCACCATCTGTATAAACATGGAAATATCTACACTGCTATCTCTGTAAACATGGAAATATCCACAATGCCATCCGTAAAAACGTGGAAATATCTACACCGCTATCTGTATAAACATGGAAATATCTACACCATGATCTGTATAAACATGGAAACATCTCCACCGTGATCTCTATAAACATGGAAATATTTACACCATGATCTGTGTAAACATGGAAATATCTACACTGCCATCTGTATAAACATGGAAATATCTACACCCCTATCTGTATAAACATGGAAATATCCACACAGCTATCTCTATAAACACGGAAAAATCAACACCGCTATCTCTATGAACATGGAAATATCTACACCGCCATCTCTATAAACATGGAAATATCTACACCGCAATGAGTATAAACATGGAAATATCTACACCGCTATCTGTATAAACATGGAAATATCTCCTCCGCTATCTCTATAAACATCGAAATATCTACACCGCCATCTGTATAAACATGGAAATACCTACAAAGTTATCTGTATAAACATGGAAATATCTACACCGCCATCTGTATACAGATGGAAATATCTACACAGCCATGGGTGTATACATGGAAATATCTACACCGCTATCTATATAAACATGGAAATAACTACACCGCTATCTGTATAAACATGGAAATATCTACACCGCCATCTACATATCCATAGAAATTTCTGTGCCACCATCTGTACAAACATGGAAATATCTGCACCGCTATCTGTCTAAACATGGAAATATCTACACCGCCATCTGTATAAACATGGAAATATCTACACCGCTATCTGTCTAAACATGGAAATATCCACAATGCCATCCTTAAAAACTTGGAAATACCTCTACAGTCATGTGTATAAACATGGAAATATCTACACCACCATCTGTATAAACATGGAAATATCTACAATGCCATCTGTATACACATGGAAATACCTACACGGCAATCTGTGTATAGATGGAAACATCAACACCGCCATCTGTACAAACATGGAAATATCTACACCGCTATCTCTATAAACATGGAAATAGCTACAATGCGGTCTGTATACACATGTAAATATCTACACTGGTATCTGTATAAACATGGAAATATCTACACCACGATCTGTATAAACATGGAAATATTTACACCGCTATCTGTATAAACATGGAAATATCTGCACCGCTATCTCTATAAACATGGAAATATCTACAAAGCCATCTGTATAAACATGGAAATACCTACACAGTCATGTGTATAAACATGGAAATATCTACACCGCAATCTGTATAAACATGGAAATATCTACACTGCTATCTGTATAAATATGAAATATCTAAACGGCTATCTCTATAAAAATGGAAATAACTACACTGCTATCTGTATAAACATGGAAATATCCTCACTGCTATCTCTATGAACATGGATATATCTACACCGCTATCTCTACAAACATGGAAATATCTACACTGCCATCTCTATAAACATGGTATTATCTACATCGCCCTCTGTATGAACATGGAAATATCTTCAGCGCTATCCATATAAACATGGAAATATCTACACCGCTATCTGTATAAACCTGGAAATATCTACACCGCAATCTGTATAAACATGGAAATATCTACACCATGATCTGTATATACATGGAAATATCTACACCGCGGTCTGTATAAACATGGAAATATCTACACTGCAATCTGTATACACATGGAAATATCTACCTCGCTATCTCTATAAACATGGAAATATCTACACAGCGATCTGTATAACCATGGAAATATTTACACCGCTATCTGTATAAACATGGAAATATCTGCACCGCTATCTATATAAACATGGAAATATCTACAAAGCCATCTGTATAAACATGGAAATACCTACACAGTCACGTGTATAAACACGGAAATATCCACACGGCAATCTGTATAAACATGGAAATATCTACACCGCTATCTGTATAAATATGAAATATCTAAAACGCTATCTCTATAAAAATGGAAATATGTACACTGCTATCTGTATAAACATGGAAATATCCTCTCTGCTATCTCTATGAACATGGATATATCTACACCGCTATCTCTACAAACATGGAAATATCTACACCGCCATCTCTATAAACATGGAAATATCTACACTGCCATCTGTATAAACATGGAAATACCTACAAAGTCTTCTGTATAAAGATGGAAATATCTACACAGCCATCTGTATAAACATGGAAATATCTACACAGCCATCTACATATCCATAGAAATTTCTGTGCCACCATCTGTATAAACATGGAAATATCTACACGGTCATCTGTGTATAGATGGAAATATCAACACCGCCATCTGTACAAACATGGAAATATCTGCACCGTTATCTGTATAAACATGGAAATATCTACACCCCTGTCTGTATAAACATGGAAATATCTACACCGCTATCTGTATAAACATGGAAATATCTACACCGCTATCTGTCTAAACATGGAAATATCTACACCGCCATCTGTATAAACATGGAAATATCTACACTGCTATCTCTGTAAACATGGAAATATCCACAATGCCATCCTTAAAAACTAGGAAATACCGCTACAGTCATGTGTATAAACATGGAAATATCTACACCACCATCTGTATAAACATGGAAATATCTACAATGCCATCTGTATACACATGGAAATATCTACACGGCAATCTGTGTATAGATGGAAACATCAACACCGCCATCTGTACAAACATGGAAATATCTACACCGCTATCTCTATAAACATGGAAATACCTACACTGCGGTCTGTATACACATGTCAATATCTACACTGGTATCTGTATAAACATGGAAATATCTACACCAAGATCTGTATAAACATAGAAATATTTACACCGCTATCTGTATACACATGCAAATATCTGCACCGCTATCTCTATAAACATGGAAATATCTACAAAGCCATCTGTATAAACATGGAAATACCTACACAGTCATGTGTATAAACATGGAAATATCTACACCGCAATCTGTATAAACATGGAAATATCTACACCGCTATCTGTATAAATATGAAATATCTAAACCGCTATGTCTATAAAAATGGAAATATCTACACTGCTATCTGTATAAACATGGAAATATCCTCACTGCTATCTCTATGAACATGGATATATCTACACCGCTATCTCTACAAACATGGAAATATCTACACTGCCATCTCTATAAACATGGTAATATCTACATCGCCCTCTGTATGAACATGGAAATATCTTCAGCGCTATCCATATAAACATGGAAATATCTACACCGCTATCTGCATAAACCTGGAAATATCTACACCGCGATCTGTATAAACATGGAAATATCTACACCATGATCTGTATATACATGGAAATATCTACACCGCGATGTGTATAAACATGGAAATATCTACACTGCGATCTGTATAAACATGGAAATATCTACACAGCCATCTGTATAAACATGGAAATACCTACACAGCCATCTCTGTAAACATGGAAATATCTACACAGCCATCTGTATATACATGGAAATATCTACACCGCTATCTGTATAAATATGAAATATCTAAACCGCTATCTCTATAAAAATGGAAATATGTACACTGCTATCTGTATAAACATGGAAATATCCTCACTGCTATCTCTACGAACATTGATATATCTACACCGCTATCTCTACAAACATGGAAATATCTACACCGCCATCTCTATAAACATGGAAATATCTACACCGCCATCTGTATGAACATGGAAATATCTACAGCGCTATCTGTATAAACATGGAAATATCTACACAGCGATCTGTATAAACATGGAAATATCTACACCGCGATCTGTATAACCATGGAAATATCAACACCGCTATCTGTATAAACATGGAAATATCTACACAGCTATCTCTATAAACATGGAAATATCTACACCGCCATCTGTAGAAACATGGAAATACCTACAAAGTCTTCTGTATAAACATGGAAATATCTACACAGCCATCTGTATAAACATGGAAATATCTACACAGCCATCTGTATATACATGGAAATATCTACACCGCTATCTGTATTAACATGGAAACAACTACACCGCTATTTGTATAAACAAGGAAATATCTACACCGCCATCTGTTTAAACATGGAAATATATACACAGACATCTGTTTATACATGGAAATATCTACACCGCTATCTGTATAAACATGCTAATAACTACACCGCTGTCTGTATAAATGTGGAAATATTTGCACCGCTATCCCTATAAACATGGTAATATCAACACCGCGATCTGTATAAACATGGAAATATCTACACCATGATCTGTATAAACATGGAAACATCTCCACCGTGATCTGTATAAACATGGAAATACCTACACCATGATCTTTGTAAACATGGAAATATCTACACAGCCATCTGTATAAACATGGAAATATCTACACCGTGATCTGTATAAACATGGAAATATCTATACCGCCATCTCTATAAACATGGAAATATCTACACCACTATCGGTATAAACATGGAAATATCCACACAGCTATCTCTATAAACATGGAAAAATCAACACCGCTATCTCTATGAACATGGAAATATCTACACCGCCATCTCTATAAACAAGGAAATATCTACACCGCGATCAGTATAAGCATGGAAATATCTACACCGCTATCTGTATAAACATGGAAATATCTCCACTGCTATCTCTATAAACATCGAAATATCTTCACCGCCATCTGTATAAACATGGAAATACCTAGAAAGTTATCTGTATAAACATGGAAATATCTACACCGCCATCTGTATACACATGGAAATATCTACACAACCATGCGTGTATACATGGAAATATCTACACCGCTATATTTATAAACATGGAAATATCTACACCGCTATCTCTATAAACATGGAAATATCTACACCGTGATCTGTATAAACATGGAAATATTTACATCGCTATCTGTATAAACATGGAAATTTCTACACCGTTATCTGTATAAATATGGAAATACCTTCACCGCTATCTCTATAAACATGGAAATATCTACACCGCCATCTGTATAAACATGGAAATACCTATACTGTCATCTGTGTAAACATGGAAATATCTACACCACCATCTGTATAAACATGGAAATATCTACAATGCCATCTGTATACACATGGAAATACCTACACGGCAATCTGTGTATAGATGGAAACATCAACACCGCCATCTGTACAAACTTGGAAATATCTACACTGCTATCTCTATAAACATGGAAATATCTAAACTGCGGTCTGTATAAACATGGAAATATCTACACCGGTATCTGAATAAACATGGAAACAACTACACCACGATCTGTATAAACATGGAAATATATACACATCTATCTGTATAAACATGGAAATATCTGCTCCGCTATCTCTATAGACATGGAAATATCTACAAAGACATCTGTATAAACATGGAAATACCTACACTGTCATGTGTAGGAACATGGAAATATCTACACTGCCATCTGTATAAACATAGAAATATCTACAGAGCCCTCTGCATAAATATGGAGTTATCTGCATAGGCATCTGTATAAACATGGAAATATCTGCACCGCTATCTGTATAAACATGGAAATACCTACACCGCTGTCTGTATAAACATGGAAATATGTTCACTGCTATGTGTATAAACATGGAAATATCTCCAGTGCTGTCTGTATAAACATGGAAATATCTCCACCGTTATATGTATAAACATGGAAATATCTACACCGGTATCTGTATAAACATGGAAATATCTACACCATGATCTGTATAAACATGGAAATATATACACCGCTATCTGTATAAACATGGAAATATCTACACCGCTATCTGTATAAACATGGAAATAACTACACCGGTATTTGTATAAACAAGGAAATATCTACGCCACCATCTGTTTAAACATGGAAATATATACACAGACATGTGTTTATACATGGAAAAATCTACACCGCTATCTGTATAAAGATGCTAATAACTACACCGCTATCTGTATAAATGTGGAAATATTTGCACCGCTATCCCTATAAACATGGTAACATCAACACCGTGATCTGTATAAACATGGAAATATCTACACCATGATCTGTATAAACATGGAAATATCTACCCAGCGTTCTGTATAAACATGGAAGTATCTACACAGCCATGTGTATATACATGGAAATATCTACACCGCTATCTATATAAACATTGAAATAACTACACCGCTATCTGTATAAACATGGAAATATCTCCACTGCTATCTCTATAAACATCGAAATATCTACACCGCAATCTGTATAAACATGGAAATACTTACAAAGTTATCTGTATAAACATGGAAATATCTACACCGCCATCTGTATAATCATGGAAATATGTACACAGCCATGTGTACATACATGGAAATATCTACACCGCTCTCTATATAAACATGGAAATAAGTACAGCGCTATCTGTATATACACGGAAATATCTACACCACCATCTATATATCCATAGAAAAATCTGCGCCGCCATCTGTATAAACATGGAAATATCTTTACGGTCATCTGTGTATAGATGGAAATAACAACACCGCCATCTGTACAAACAGGGAAATATCTGCACCGCTATCTGTATAAACATGGAAATATCTACGCCGCGGTCTGTATAAACATGGAAATATCTACACCGCTATGTCTATAAACATGGAAATACCTACACCGCCATCTCTATAAACATGGAAATATCTACACCACGATCAGTAGAAACATGGAAATATCTACACCGCTATCTGTATAAACATGGAAATATCTCCACTGCTGTCTCTATAAACATCGAAATATCTACACCGCCATCTGTATAAACATGGAAATACTTACAAAGTTATTTGTATAAACATGGAAATATCTACACCGTCATCTGTATAAACATAGAAATATCTACACAGCCATGTTGATATACATGGAAATATCCACACCGCTATCTATATAAACATGGAAATAACTACAGCGCTATCTGTATAAACATGGAAATATCTACCCCGCCATCTACATATCCATGGAAATATCTGTGCCGCCATCTGTATAAACTTGGAAATATCTACACGGTCATCTGTGTATAGATGGAAATATCAACACCGCCATCTGTACAAACATGGAAATATCTGCACCGCTATCTGTATAAACATGGAAATATCTACACCACGGTCTGTATAAACATGGAAATATCTACACCGCTATCTGTATAAACATGGAACTATCTACACCGATATCTCTATAAACATGGAAATATCTACACCGTGATCTGTATAAACATGGAAATATTTACACCGCTATCTGTATAAACATGGAAATTTCTACACCGTTATCTGTATAAATATGGAAATATCTTTACCGCTATCTCTATAAACATGGAAATATCTACACCGCCATCTGTATAAACTTGGAAATACCTATAGAGTCATCTGTGTAAACATGGAAATATCTACACCACCATCTGTATAAACATGGAAATATCTACAATGCCATCTGTATACACATGGAAATACCTACACAGCAATCTGTGTATAGATGGAAACATCAACACCGCCATCTGTACAAACGTGGAAATATCTACACTGCTATCTCTATTAACATGGAAATATCTACAGTGCGGTCTGTATAAACATGGAAATATCTACACCGGTATCTGTATAAACATGGAAATATCTACACCGCTATCTGTATAAACATGGAAATATATACACCGCTATCTGTATAAACATGGAAATATCTACACCGATATATGTATAAACATGGAAATATCTACACCGCTATCTCTATAAACATGGAAATATCTACACCGTGATCTGTATAAACATGGAAATATTTACACCGCTATCTGTATAAACATGGAAATTTCTACACCGTTATCTGTATAAATATGGAAATACCTTCACCGCTATCTCTATAAACATGGAAATATCTACACCGCCATCTGTATAAACATGGAAATACCTATGCTGTCATCTGTGTAAACATGGAAATATCTACACCACCATCTGTATAAACATGGAAAAATCTACAATGCCATCTGTATACACATGGAAATACCTACCCGGCAATCTGTGTATAGATGGAAACATCAACACCGCCATCTGTACAAACTTGGAAATATCTGCACTGCTATCTCTATCAACATGGAAATATCTAAACTGCGGTCTGTATAAACATGGAAATATCTACACCGGTATCTGAATAAACATGGAAATAACTACACCACGATCTGTATAAACATGGAAATATATACAACGCTATCTGTATAAACATGGAAATATCTGCACCGCTATCTCTATAGACATGGAAATATCTACAAAGCCATCTGTATAAACATGGAAATATCTACACAGTCATGTGTAGGAACATGGAAATATCTACACTGCCATCTGTATAAACATAGAAATATCTACACAGCCCTCTGTATAAATATGGGGTTATCTGCATAGGCATCTGTATAAACATGGAAATATCTGCACCGCTATCTGTATAAACATGGAAATACCTACACCGCTGTCTGTATAAACATGGAAATATGTTCACTGCTATGTGTATAAACATGGAAATATCTCCACTGCTGTCTGTATAAACATGGAAATAACTCCACCGTTATCTGTATAAACATGGAAATATCTACAGCACCATCTCTATAAACATTGAAATATCTACACTGCCATCTGTAAAAACATGGAAATACCTACACAGTCATCTGAATAAACATGGAAATATCTACACAACCATCTGTATAAACATGGAAATACCTACAATATCATCTGTATACACATGGAAATGTCTACACAGACATCTGTATAAATATGGAAATATCTACACTGCCATCTGTATAAACATGGAAATATCTACACTGCCATCTGTGGAAAGATGGAAATATCTACACCGCTATCTCTATAAATATGGAAATATCTACACCGCCATCTCTATAAACATGAAAATATCTACACTGCCATCTCCATAAAGATGGAAGTATCTACTCCGCCAAGTGTATAAACACGGAAATATCTACACCACCATCTGTGAAAACATGGAAATATCTACACCGCTATCTGTATAAATATGGAAATACCTACACCGCTACCTGTATAAACATGGAAATATCTACACAGCTATCTCTATAAACATGGAAATATCTACACCGCCATCTATCTCTATAAACATGGAAATATCTACACCGCCATCTGTATAAACATGGAAAGACCTACAAAGTCATCTGAATAAACATGGAAATATCTACACAGCCATCTGTATAAACATGGAAATATCTACACAGCCATGTGTATATACATGGAAATATCTACACCGCTATCTGTATAAACATGGAAATAACTACACCGCTATTTGTATAAACAAGGAAATATCTACACCGCCATCTAAAAATGGAAATATATACATAGACATCTGTTTATACATGGAAATATCTACACCGCTATCTGTATAAACATGATAATAACTACACCGCTATCTGTATAAATGTGGAAATATTTGCAGCGCTATCCCTATAAACATGGTAATATCAATACAACGATCTGTATAAACATGGAAATATCTACACCATGGTCTCTATAAAGATGGAAATATCTACATCGTGATCTGTATAAACATGGAAATATCTACACCGCCATCTCTATAAACATGGAAATATCTACACCCCTATCTGTATAAACATGGAAATATCCACAGCGCTATCTCTATAAACATGGAAAAATCAACAACGCTATCTCTATGAACATGGAAATATCTACACCGCCATCTCTATAAACATGGAAATATCTACACAGCCATGTGTATATACATGGAAATATCTACACCGCTATCTATATAAACTTGGAAATAACTACACCGCTATCAGTATAAACATGGAAATATTTCCACCGCCATCTACATATCAATAGAAATATCTGCGCCGCCATCTGTATAAACATGGAAATATCTACTCGGTCATCTGTGTATAGATGGAAATATCAACACCGCCATCTGTACAAACATGGAAATATCAGCAACGCTACCTGTAAAAACATGGAAATACCTATACAGTCATCTGTATAAACATGGAAATATCTACACCACCATCTGTATAAACATGGGAATATCTACAATGACATCTGTATACACTTGGAAGTAGCGACACGGCAATCTGTGTATAGATGGAAACATCAAAACCGCCATCAGTACAAACATGGAAATATCTACACCGCTATCTCTATAAACATGGAAATATCTACACTGCGGTCTGAATAAACATGGAAATATCTACAAAGCCATCTGTATAAACATGGAAATATCTACAACACGATCTGTTTAAACATGGGAATATTTACACCGCTATCTGTATAAACATGGAAATATCTGCACCGCTATCTCAATAAACATGGAAATATCTACAAAGCCATCTGTATAAACATGGAAATACCTACACAGTCATGTGTAGGAACATGGAAATATCTACACAGCCATCTGTATAAACATGGAAATATCTACACAGCCCTCTGTATAAATATGGAAATATCTGCATAGGCATCTGTATAAACATGGAAATATCTGTACCACTATCTGTATAAACATGGAAATAACTACACCGCTGTCTCTATAAACATGGTAATATGTACACCGCTATGTGTATAAACATGGAAATATATCCACTGCTGTCTGTACAAACATGGAAATATCTGCACCGCGATCTGTATAAACATGGAAATATCTACACCGCTATCTGTATAAACATGGATATATCTACACATCTATCACTATAAACATCGAAATACCTACACCGCCATCTGTATAAACATGGAAATACCTACAAAGTCATCTGTATAAACATGGAAATCTCTGCACAGCCATCTGTATAAACATGGAAATATCTACAGAGCCATCTGTATATACATGGAAATATCTACACCGCTATCTGTATAAACATGGAAATAACTACACCGCTATTTGTATAAACAAGGAAATATCTACACCGCCATCTTTTTAAACATGGAAATATATACACAAACATCTGTTTATACATGGAAATATCTACACCACTATCTGTATAAACATGCTAATAACTACACCGCTATCTGTATAAATGTGGAAATATTTGCACCGCTATCCCTATAAACATGCTAATATCAACACCGCGATCTGTATAAACATGGAAATATCTACACCATGATCTGTATAAACATGGAAATATCTACACCGCGATCTGTATAAACATGGAAATATCTACACCGTGATCTATATACACATGGAAATATCTACACTGCCATCTCTATAAACATGGAAATATCTACACCCCATCTGTATAAACATGGAAATATCCACACAGCTATCTCTATAAACATGGAAAAGTCATCACCGCTATCTCTATGAACATCGAAATATCTACACCGCCATCTCTATAAACATGGAAATATCTACACCGCGATCAGTATAAACATGGAAATATCTACAGCGCTATCTGTATAAACATGGAAACATCTCCACTGCTATCTCTATAAACATCGAAATATCTACAACGCCTTCTGTATAAACATGGAAATACTTACAAAGTTATCTGTATAAACATGGAAATATCTACACCGCCATCTCTATAAACATGGAAATATCTACACAGCCATGTGTATATACATGGAAATATCTACACCGCTATCTCTATATACCTGGAAATATCTACACCGCCATCTGCATGTCCATGGAAATATCTACGCCGCCATCTGTATAGACTTGGAAATATCTACATTGCCATCTGTGTATAGATGGAAATATCAACACCGCCATCTGTACAAACATGGAAATATCTACACCGCTATCTCTATAAACATGTAAATATCTGCACTGCCATCTCCACAAAGATGGAAGTATCTACTCCGCCATGTGTATAAACACGGAAATATTTACACCACCATCTGTGTAAACATGGAAATATCTACACCGCTATCTGTATAAACATCGAAATATCTACACCACCATCTGCATGTCCATGGAAATATCTACGCCGCCATCTGTATAGACTTGGAAATATCTACATTGCCATCTGTGTATAGATGGAAATATCAACACTGCCATCTGTACAAACATGGAAATATCTACACCGCTATCTCTATAAACATGTAAATATCCGCACTGCCATCTGTAAAAACATGGAAATACCTATACAGTAATCTGTATAGACATGGAAATAACTACAATGCCATCTGTATACACATGGAAATATCTACAAAGCCATCTCTATAAACATGCAAATATCTACACTGCTATCACTATAAACATAGAAATATCTACATCGCCATCTCTATAAACATGAAAATATCTACACTGCCCTCTCCATAAACATGGAACTAACTACTCCGCCATCTGTATAAACATGGAAACATCTACACCGACATCTTTGTGAATAAGGAAATATCTACAATGCCATCTGTATAAAGATATAAATATCTGCACCGCGAGCTGTATAAACATGGAAATATCTACATCGCTATCTGTATAAACGTGGAAATACCAACACCGCTATCGGTATAAACATGGAAATATCTATAACGCCATCTATATAAACATGAAAATATCTACACGGCTATGTCTATAAACATGGAAATACCTACACCGCTATCTCTATTAACGTGGAAATATCTACACTGCTATCTGTATAAACATGGAAATATCTACATCGCTTTCTGTAGAAACAGGGAAATATCTCCACCGCTATCTGTGTAAACATGGAAATATCTACACCACTATCTGTATATACATGGAAATATCTACACTGCTATCTGTATAAACAAGGAAATATCTACACCGCCATCTTTAGAAACACGGAAATATCTATACCGCCATCTTTATAAACATGGAAATACCTACACCGCTACCTGTATAAATATGGAAATGTCTACACCGCTATCTCTATAAACATGGAAATACCTACACCACTTGCACTATAAACATGGAAATATCTACACCGCAATCTCTGTAAACATGGAAATATCTAAACCGCCATCTATGTAAACATGAAAATATCTACACTGCCATATTCCGAAACACGGCTGTATCTACACAGTCATCTGTATAAACCTGGAAATATCTACCCTGTCATCTATATAAACATGGAAATATCTACAGAGAACTCTGTATAAACATGGAAATGTCGGCACAGCCATCTGTATAAACATCGAAATATCTACACCGCTATCTGTATAAACATGGAAATATCTACACCGCTATGTGTATTAACGTGGAAATATCTCCATTGTTATCTGTATAAAAATGGACATATCTCCACCGCAATCTGTATAAACATGAAAATATCTACACAGCTATCTCTATAAACATGGAAATATCTACACTGCCATCTGTACAAACGTGGAAATTTCTACACAGTCATCTGTAGAAACATGGAAATATCTACAACGCTGTCTCTATAAACATGGAAATATCTACACCGCTATCTCCATCAACATGGAAATATACACACTGCCATCTCTTTAAACCTGGAGGTATCTACAACGCCGTCTACATAAACAAGAAAATATCTACACTGCCATCTATATAAACATGGAAATATCTACACCGCCATCTCTATAAACATGGAAATATCTACACTGCAATTTGTAGAAAGATGGAAATATCTACACCGCCTTCTGTATAAACGTGGAAATATCTACACCGCTATCTGTATAAACATGGAAATATCTACACCGCAATCTGTATAAACATGGAAATATCTACACCGCTATCTGTATAAATATGAAATATCTAAACCGCTATCTCTATAAAAGTGGAAATATCTACAATGCTATCTGTATAAACATGGAAATATCCTCACTGCTATTTCTATGAACATGGATATATCTACACCGCTATCCCTATAAACATGGAAATATCTACACCGCCATCTCTATAAACATGGAAATATCTACACCCTATAAACATGGTAATATCAAAACCGCGATCTGTGTAAACATGGAAATATCTACACCAAGGTCTGTATAAACATGGAAACATCTCCAGCGTGATCTGTATAAACATGGAAATATCTACACCGCCATCTGTATAAACATCGAAATATCTACACTGCTATCTCTATAAACATGGAAATATCTACAATGCCATCTGTAAAAACATGGAAATACCTATACAATCATTTGTATAAACATGGAAATATCTACACCACCATCTGTATAAACATGGAAAGATCTACAATGCCATCTGTATACACATGGAAATACCTACACGGCAATCTGTGTATAGATGGAATCATCATCACCGACATCTGTACAAACATGGAAACATCTACACCACTATCTCTATAAATATGGAAATATGTACACTGCGGTCTGTATAAACATGTAAATATCTAAACCGGTATCTGTATAAACATGGAAATATCCACACCACGGTCTGTATAAACATGGAAATATTTAAACCGCTATCTATATTAACATGGAAATATCTGCACCACTATCTCTATAAACATGGAAATATCTACAAAGCCATCTGTATAAACATGGAAATACATACACAGTCATGTGTATAAACATGGAAATACCTACACCGCAATCTGTATAAACATGGAAATATCTACACCGCTATCTGTATAAATATGAAATATCTAAACCGCTATCTCTATAAAAATGGAAATATCTACAAAGCCATCTGTATATACATGGAAATATCTACACCGCTATCTGTATAAACATGGAAATAACTACACCGCTATTTGTATAAACAAGGAAATATCTACACCGCCATCTGTTTAAAGATGGAAATATATACACAGACATCTGTTTATACATGGAAATATCTACACCGCTATCTGTATAAACATATTAATAACTACACCGCTATCTGTATAAATGTGGAAATATTTGCACCGCTATCCCTATAAACATGGTAATATCAACACCGCGATCTGTATAAACATGGAAATATCTACACCATGATCTGTATAAACATGGAAACATCTACACCGTGATCTGTATAAACATGGAAATATCTACACCGCCATCTCTATAAACATGGAAATATCTACACCCCTATGTGTATAAGCATGGAAATATCCACACCGCTTTATCTATAAACATGGAAAAATCAACACCGCTATCTCTATCAACATGGAAATGTCTACACCGCCATCTTTATAAACATGGAAATATCTACACCGCGATCAGTATAAACATGGAAATATCTACATCGTTATCTGTATAAATATGGAAATATCTACACTGCTATCTCTATAAACATCGAAATATCTACACCGCCATCTGTATAAACACGGAAATATCTACACTGCTATTTCAATAAACATGGAAATATCTACAATGCCATCTGTAAAAACATGGATATACCTATACAGTCATCTGTACAAACATGGAAATATCTACACCAACCTCTGTATAAACATGGAAATGTCTACAATGCCATCTGTATACACTTGGAAGTACCTACACAGCAATCTGTGTATAGATGGAAACATCAACACCACCATCGGTACAAACATGGAAATATCTACACCATGATCTCTATAAACATGGAAATATCTACACCGTGATCTGTATAAACATGGAAATATCTACACCGTGATCTGTATAAACATGGAAATATCTACACCGCCATCTCTATAAACATGGAAATATCGACACCCCTATCTGTACAAACATGGAAATATCCACACAGGTATCTCTATATACATGGAAATATCAACACCGCTATCTCTATGAACATGGAAATGTCTACACTGCCATCTCTATAAACATGGAAATATCTACACCGTGATCAGTATAAACATGGAAATATCTACACCGCTATCTGTATAAACATGGAAATATCTCCACTGCTATCTCTATAAACATCGAAATATCTACACCGCCAACTGTATAAACATGGAAATACTTACAAAGTTATCTGCATAAACATTGAAATATCTACACCGCCATCTGTATAAACATGGAAATATCTACACAGCCATGTGTACTTACATGGAAATATCTACACCGATCGCTATATAAACATGGAAATAACTACACCGCTATCTGTATATACATGGAAATATCTACACCGCCATCTACATAGCCATAGAAATATCTTCGCCGCCGTCTGTATAAACATGGAAATATGTACACGGTCATCTGTGTATAGATGGAAATGTCAACACCGCCATCTGTACAAACATGGAAATATCTGCACCGCTATCTAAATAAACATGGAAATATCTACACCGCGGTCGGTATAAACATGGAAATATCCACACAGCCATCTGTATGAACATGGAAATATCTACACCGATATCTGTAAAAACATGGAAATATCTACACCGCTATCTGTATAAACATGGAAATATCTACAACGCGATCTGTATAAACATGGAAATATCTACACCGTGATCTGTATAAACATGGAAATATCTACACTGCGATCTGTATAAACATGGGAATATCTACACAGCTATCTCTATAAACATGGAAATATCTACACCGCCATCTGTATAAACATGAAATAGCTACAAGTCATCTGTATAAACATGGAAATATCTACACAGCCATCTGTATAAACATGGAAATATCTACACAGCCATCTGTATATACATGGAAATATCTTCAACGCTATCTGTATAAACATGGAAATAACTACACCACTATTTGTATAAACAAGGAAATATCTACACCATGAACTGTATAAACATGGAAATATCTACACCGCCATCTCTATAAACTCGGAAATATCTACACCCCTATCTGTATAAACATGGAAATATCCACAACGCTATCTCTATAAACATGGACAAATCAACACCGCTATCTCTATGAACATGGAAATATCTACACCGCCATCTCTATAAACATGGAAATATCTACACCACGATCAGTATAAACATGGAAATATCTACACCGCTATCTGTATAAACATGGAAATACCTCCACTGCTATCTCTATAAACATCGAAATATCTACACCGCCATCTGTATAATCATGGAAATACTTACAAAGTTATCTGTATAAACATGGAAATATCTACACCGCCATCTCTATAAACATGGAAATATCTACACAGCCATGTGTATATACATGGAAATATCTACACCGCTATCTATATGAACTTGGAAATAACTACACCGCTATCTGTATAAACATGGAAAAAACTACACCGCCATCTACATATCCATGGAAATATCTGCGCTGCCATCTGTATAAACATGGAAATATCTACATGGTCATCTGTGTATAGATGGAAATATCAACACCGCCATCTGTACAAACATGGAAATATCTGCACCGCAATCTGTATAAAGATGGAAATATCTACACCGCGTTCTGTATAAACATGGAAATATCTAAACCGCTATCTGTATAAACATGGAAATATCTACACCACTATCTGAATAAACATGGAAATATCTACACCGTGATCTGTATAAACATGGAAATATTTACACCGCTATCTGTATAAACATGGAAATATCTACACCGTTATCTGTATAAACATGGAAATACCTACAACGCCATCTGTAGAAACATGGAAATATCTACACCATCATCTGTATAAACATGGAAATATCTACAATGCCATCTGTATACACATGGAAATACCTACACGGCAATCTGTGTATAGATGGAAACATCAAAACCCCCATCTGTACAGACATGGAAATATCTACACTGCGGTCTGTATAAACATGGAAATATCTACACCGGTATCTGTATAAACATGGAAATATCTACACCACGATCTGTATAAAACATGGAAATATTTACAACGCTATCTGTATAAACATGGAAATATCTACACCGCTATCTCTACAAACAAGGAAATACCTGCAAAGCCATCTATATAAACATGGAAATAACTACACAGTCATGTGTAGGTACATGGAAATATCTACACTGCCATCTGTATAAACATGGAAATATCTACACAGCCCTCTGTATAAATATGGAAATATCTTCATAGGCATCTGTATAAACATGGAAATATCCGCACCGCTATCTGTATAAACATGGAAATACCTACACCGCTGTCTCTATAAACATGGAAAAATGTACACCGCTATGTGTATAAAAATGGTAATATCTCCAGTGCTGTCTGTATAAACATGGAAATATCTCCCCCTATATCTGTATAGACATGGAAATATCTACAGCACCATCACTATAAACATTCAAATATCTACACTGCCATCAGTAAAAACATGGAAATATCTACACAGTCATCCGAATAAACATGGAAATATCTACACCACCATCTGTATAAACATGGAAATACCTACAATATCATCTCTATACACATTGAAACATCTACACAGACATCTGTATAAATATGGAAATATCTACACCGCCATCTGTATAAACATGGAAATATCTACACCGCGATCAGTATAAACATGGAAATATCTACACTGCTATCTGTATAAACATGGAAATATCTCCACTGCTATCTCTATAAACATTGAAATATCTACACCGCCATCTGTATAAACGTGGAAATCCTTACAAAGTTATCTGTATAAACATGGAAATATCTACACCGCCTTCTGTATAAATATGGAAATATCTACACAGCCATGTGTATATACATGGAAATATCTACACCGCTATCTATATAAACATGGAAATAACTACACCGCTATCTGTATAAACATGGAAATATCTACACCGCCATCTACATATCCATAGAAATATCTGTGCCACCATCTGTATAAACATGGAAATATCTACACGGTCATCTGTGTATAGATGGAAATATCAACACCGCCATCTGTACAAACACTGAAATATCTGCACCGCTATCTGTATAAACATGGAAATATCTACACCGTGGTCTGTATAAACATGGAAATATCTACACCGCTATCTGTATAAACATGGAAATATATACTCCGCTATCTCTATAAACATGGAAATATCTTCACCGTGATCTGTATAAACATGGAAATATTTACACCGATATCTGTATAAACATGGAAATATCTACACTGCCATCTCTATAAACATGGAAATATCTACACCGCCATCTGTATAAACATGGAAATAACTACACCGCTATCTGTATAAACCTGGAAATATCTACACCGCTATCTGTATAAACATGGTAATATCTACACCACCATCTATATAAACATGGAAATATCTACACCGCCATCTGTATAAACATGGAAATATCTACAATGCCATCTGTAGAAAGATGGAAATATCTACACCGCAATCTGTGTAAACATGGAAATATCTACATCAATATCTGTAAAAACATGGAAATATTTACCCCGCTATCTCTTTAAACATGGAAATATCTACACCGCGATCTGCATAAACATGGAAATATCTACACCGCTATCTGTATAAACATGGAAATATCTACACCGCTACCTGTAGAAACATGGAAATATCTACACCGTGATCTGCCTAAACATGTAAATATCTACACAGCTATCTGTAGAAACATGGAAATATCTACACAGCTATCTCTATAAACATGGAAATATCTAAACCGCCATCTGTATAAACATGGAATAGCTACAAGTCATCTGTATAAACATGAAATAGCTACAAGTCATCTGTATAAACATGGAAATATCTACACAGCCATCTGTATAAACATGGAAATATCTACACTGCCATCTGTATATACATGGAAATATCTACACCGCTATCTGTATAAACATGGAAATAACTACACCGCTATTTGTATAAACAAGGAAATATCTACACTTTGATCTGTATAAACATGGAAATATCTACACAGACATCTGTTTATAAACGGAATTATCTACACCGCTATCTGTATAAACATGCTAATAACTACACCGCTATCTGTATAAATGTGGAAATATTTGCACCGCTATCCCTATAAACACGGTAATATTATCACCGCGGTCTGTATAAACATGGAAATATCTACAACATGATCTGTATAAACATGGAAACATCTACACCGTGATCCGTATAAACATGGAAATATCTACAGCGCCATCTCTAAAAACATAGAAATATCTACACCCCTATCTGTATAAACATGGAAATATCCACACCGCTATCTCTATAAACATGGAAAAATCAACACCGCTATCTCTAAGAACATGGAAATAACTACACCACCATCTCTATAAACATGGAAATATCTACACCGCGATCAGTATAAACATGGAAATATCTACACCGCTATCTGTATAAACATGGAAATATCTCCACTGCTATCTCTATAAACTTCGAAAGATCTACACCGCCATCTGTATTAACATGGAAATACTTACAAAGTAATCTGTATAAACATGAAAATATCTACACCGCCATCTGTATAAACATGGAAATATCTACACAGCCATGTGTATATACATGGAAATATCTACACCGCTATCTATATAAACATGCAAATATCTACACTGCTATCTCTATAAACATGGAAATATCTGCACTGCGGTCTGTATAAACATGGAAATATCTACACCGGTATCTGTATAAATATGGAAATATCTACACCACGATCTGTATAAACATGGAAATATATACACCGCTATCTGTATAAACATGGAAATATCTGCACCGCTATCTCTATAGACATGGAAATATCTACAAAGCCATCTGTATAAACATGGAAATACCTACACAGTCATGTTTAGGAACATGGAAATATCCACACTGCCATCTGTATAAACATAGAAATATCTACACAGCCCTCTGTATAAACATGGAGATAACTGCATAGGCATCTGTATAAACATGGAAATATCTCCACCGCTATATGTATAAACATGGAAATACCTACACCGCTGTCTGTATAAACATGGAAATATGTACACCGCTATGTGTATAAACATGGAAATATCTCCACAGCTGTCTGTATAAACATGGAAATATCTCCACCGTTATCTGTATAAACATGCAAATATCTACAGCGCCATCTCTATAAACATTGAAATATCTACACTGCCATCTGTAAAAACATGGAAATATCTACACAGTCATCTGAATAAACATGGAAATATCTACACCACCATCTGTATAAACATGGAAACACCTACAATACCATCTGTATACACTTGGAAATATGTACACAGACATCTGTATAAATTTGGAAATATCTACACCACCATCTGTATAAACATGGAAATCTCTACACTGCCATCTGTAGAAAGATGGAAATATCTACACCGCTATCTCTATAAATATGGAAATATCTACACCGCCATCTCTATAAACATGAAAATATCTACACTGCCATCTCCATAAAGATGGAAGTATCTACTCCGCCACGTGTAAAAACACGGAAATATCTACACCACCATCTGTGAAAACATGGAAATATCTACACCGCTATCTGTATAAACATGGAAATATCTACACCGCTATCTGCATGTCCATGGAAATATCTACACCGCCATCTGTATAAACATGGAAATATCTACACGGCCATCTGTGTATAGATGGAAATATCAACACCTCCATCTGTACAAACATGGAAATATCTACAGCGCTATCTCTATAAACATGGAAATATCTGCACTGCCATCTGTAAAAACAAGGAAATACCTATACAGTCATCTGTATAAACATGGAAATATCTACAATGCCATCTGTATACACATGGAAATATCTACACAGCCATATGTATAAACATGTAAATATCTACACTGCTATCTCTATAAACATGGAAATATCTACACCGCCATCTCTATAAACATGAAAATATCTACACTGCCATCTCCATAAACATGGAACTAACTACTCCGCCATCTGTAGAAACATGGAAACACCTACACCGCCATCAGTGTGAATAAAGAAATATCTACAATGCCATCTGTATAAAGATATAAATATCTGCACCGCGAGCTGCATAATCATGGAAATATCTACATCGCTATCTGTATAAACGTGGAAATACCAACACCGCTATCGGTATAAACATGGAAATATCTATACCGCTAACTGTACAAATATGGAAATATCTACACCGCTATCTCTGTAAACATGGAAATATCTACACCGCTATCTTTATAAACATGGAAATATCTACACTGCTTTCTCTATAAACATGGAAATATCAACATCGCCATCTGCATAAACATGCAAATATCTACACAGTCATCTGTATAAAGATGGAAATATCTACACCACCATCTCTGTAAACATGGAAATATATACACCGCTATCTCTATAAACATGGAAATACCAACACCGCTATCTTTGTAAACAGGGAAATACCAACAACGCTATCTGTATAAACACGTAAATATCTACACCGCTATCTGTATAAACATGGAAATATCTTCACCACTATCTCAATAAACATGGAAATACCTGCACCGCCATCTCTATACACATGGAAATATCTTCACCGCTATCTCTATAAACATAGAAATATCTACACCGCCATCTCTATAAATATGGAAATATCTACACTGCCATCTGCATGAGCATGGAAATATCTACAACGCTATCTGTATAAATTTGGAAATATCAACAACGCCATCTGTATAAACATGGAAATATCTACACTGCCATCGGTGGAGAGATGGAAATAACTACACTGCCATCTGTATAAACATGGAAATATCTACACCGCTACCTGTATAAAAATGGAAATATCTACACCGCTATCTGTATAAACATGGAAATATCTACACCGCAATGTGTATAAACATGGAAATATCTACACCGCTATCTCTGAAAACATCGAAATTTCTACACCGCCATCGGTATAAACATGGAAATATGTACACCAATATCTGTATAAACAAGGAAATATCTACACCACCATCTGTACAAACATAGAAATATCTACACCGCCATCAGTATAAACATGGAAATATCTATACCGCTAACCGTACAAATATGGAAATATCTACACCGCTATCTCTGTAAACATGGAAATATCTACACCGCTATCTCTATAAACATGGAAATATCTACACTGCTTTCTCTATAAACATGGAAATATCAACTTCGCCATCTGCATAAACATGCAAATATCTACACAGTCATCTGTATAAAGATGGAAATATCTACACCACCATCTCTAAAAACATGGAAATAGCTACACTGCCATCTGTATACACACGGAAATATCTACACAGCCATCTGTATAAACATGGAAATATCTACACCGCAATCTCTATAAACATGGAAATATCTACACCGCCAGCTCCAGAAACATGGAACTATCTACACCGCCATCTGTATAAACATGGAAATATCTACACCACTATCTGTATAATCATGGAAATATGTACACTGCCATCTGTATAAACATGGAAATATCTACACCGCTATCTTTATAAACATGCAAACATCTACACTGCAATCTCTATAAACATGGAAATATTTACAATGCCATCTCTATAAACATGAAAATATCTGCACCGCCATCTGTATAAACATGGAAATATCTACACCACCATCTCTATAAACATGGAAATACCTACAATGCCATCTGTATACACATGGAAATATCTACACAGCCATCTGTATAAACATGGAAATATCTTCTCCGCCATCGTTATAAACATGGAAATATCTAGACCGCTATCTGTATGAATATGGAAATATCTACACCGCTATCTCTATAAACATGGAAATATTTTCACTGCCATCTGTACAAACAAGGAAATATCTACACCACCATCTGTATAAACATGGAAATATCTTCACCACCATCGTTATAAACATGGAAATATCTACACCGCTATCTGTATAAACATGCAAATATCTACAGAGTCATCTATATAAACATGGAAATATCTACACCACGATCTCTATAAACATGTAAATATCTACACTGCCATCTGTATACACATGGAAATATCTACACAGCCATCTGTATAAACATGGAAATATCGACACCACTATCTGTATAAACATGGAAATATCTACACTGCCATCTGCATAAAGATGGAAATATCTACTCCGCGAGCTGTATAAACATGGAAATATCTATACTGCTATCTGTATAATCATGGAAATACCAACACCGTTATCTGTATAAACATGGAAATATCTACACCGGTATCTGTATAAACAAGGAAATATCTAAAACGCTATCTGCGTAAACATGGAAATATCTACACAGCTATCTGTGTAAACTTGGAAATATCTACACAGCTATCTCTGTAAAGATGGATATGTCTACACTGCAATCTGCACAAAGATGGAAATATCTACACCACTATCTCTGTAAACATGGAAATATATACACCGCTATCTCTATAAACATGGAAATACCAACACCGCTATCTTTGTAAACAGGGAAATACCAACAATGCTATCTGTATAAACACGTAAATATCTACACCGCTATCTGTATAAACATGGAAATATCTTCACCACTATCTCTATAAACATGGAAATACCTGCACCGCCATCTCTATACACATGGAAATATCTACACCGCTATCTCTATAAACATAGAAATATCTACACCGACATCTCTATAAATATGGAAATATCTACACTGCCATCTGCATGAACATGGAAATATCTACAACACTATCTGTATAAACATGGAAATATCTACAGCGCCATCTGTATAAACATGGAAATATCTACACTGCTACCTGTATAAAAATGGAAATATCTACACCGCTATCTGTATAAACATGGAAATATCTACAACGCAATGTGTATAAACATGGAAATATCTACACCGCTATCTCTGTAAACATGGAAATTTCTACACCGCCATTGGTATAAACATGGAAATATGTACACCAATATCTGTATAAACAAGGAAATATCTACACCGCCACCTGTATAAACATAGAAATATCTACACCGCCATCAGTGTAAACATGGATAAATCTATACCGCTAACTGTACAAATATGGAAATATCTACACCGCTATCTCTGTAAACATGGAAATATCTACACCGCTATCTTTATAAACATGGAAATATCTACACTGCTTTCTCTATAAACATGGAAATATCAACATCGCCATCTGCATAAACATGCAAATATCTTCACAGTCATCTGTATAAAGATGGAAATATCTACACCACCATCCCTAAAAACATGGAAATAACTACACTGCCATCTGTATACACATGGAATTATCTACACAGCCATCTGTATAAACATGCAAATATCAACACCACTATCTGTATAAACATGGAAATATCAACACTGCCACATGCATAAAGATGGAAACACCAACACCGCTGTCTGTATAAACATGGAAATATTTACACGGTATCTATATAAACAAGGAAATATCTAAAACGCTATCTGTGTAAACATGGAAATGTCTACACAGATATCTGTGTAAGCTTGGAAATATCTACACAGCTATCTGTGTAAAGATGGATATATCTACACTGCAATCTGCACAAAGATGGTAAAATCTACACCACTATCTCTGTAAACATGGAAATATATACACAGCTATCTCTATAAACATGGAAATACCAACACCGCTATCTTTGTAAACAGGGAAATACCAACAACGCTATCTGTATAAACACGTAAATATCTACACTGCTATCTGTATAAACATGGAAACATCTTCACCACTATCTCTATAAACATGGAAATACCTGCACCGCCATCTCTATACACATGGAAATATCTACACCGCTATCTCTATAAACATAGAAATATCTACACCGCCATCTCTATAAATATGGAAATATCTACACCGCCATCTCCAGAAACATGGAACTATCTGCACCGCCATCTGTATAAACATGGATATATCTACACCACTATCTCTATAAACATGGAAATATGTACACTGCCATCTGTATAAACATGGAAATATCTACAGCGCTATCTTTATAAACATGTAAACATCTACACCGCAATCTCTATAAACATGGAAATATCTAAAATGCCATCTCTATAAACATGAAAATATCTGCACCGCCATATGTATAAACATGGAAATATCTACACCACCATTTCTATAAACATGGAAATACCTACAATGCGATCTGTATACACATGGAAATATCTACACAGCCATCTGTATAAACATGGAAATATCTTCACCGCCGTCGTTATAAACATGGAAATATCTACACCGCTATCTCTATGAATATGGAAATATCTACACCGCTATCTCTATAAACATGGAAATACCTACACTGACATCTGTATAAACAAGGAAATATCTACACCACCATCTGTATAATCATGGAAATATCTTCACCGCCATCGTTATAAACATGGAAATATCTACACCGCTATCTGTATAAACATGCAAATATCTACAGAGTCATCAATATAAACATGGAAATATATACACCACGATCTCTAAACATGTAAATACCTACACTGCCGTCTGTATACACATGGAAATATCTACACAGCCATCTGTATAAACATGGAAATATCTACTCCGCTATCTCTATAAACATGGAAATACCTACACCGCTATCTCTATAAACATGGAAATATCTACACCGCAATCTCTATAAACATGGAAATGTCTACATCGCCATCTCTATAAACCTGAAAATATCTACAACGCCATCTCTACAAACATGGAACTATCTACACCGTCATCTGTATAAACATGGAAATATGTACACCACTATCTGTAGAAACATGGAAATATCTTCACTGCGATCTGTATAAAGATGGAAATATCTACACCGCGAGCTACATAAACATGGAAATATGTACACCGCTATCTGTAGAAACATGTAAATATCTACATTGCTATCTGTATAAACATGGAAATATCTACAATGCTATCTGTGTTAACATGGAAATATCTACACAGCTATCTGTGAAACTTGGAAACATCTACACAGCTATCTGTGTAAAGATGGAAATATCTGCACCGCAATCTGTGCAAAGATGTAAATATCTAAAACTCTATCTCTGTAAACATGGAAATATCTTCACCGCTCTCTGTATAAACATGGAAATGCCTACAACGCTATCTCTATAAACATGGAAATATCTACACCGCAAACTGTATAAACAGGCAAATATCTAAACAGTCATCTGTATAAACATGGAAATATCTACACCACCATATCTATAAAAGTGGAAATATCTTCACTGCCATCTGTATACCCTTGGAAATACCTACACAGCCATCAGTGTAAGTATGGAAATATCTGTTCTGATATCTCAATAAACATGGAAATACCTGCACCGCTATCTCTATAAACATGGAAGTATCTACGCCACCATCTCTATAAACATGGAAATATCTACATCGCTATCTGTATAAACATGGAAATACCTCCACTGCTATCAGTATAAACCTGTAAATATCTACACCGCTATCTGTATAAACATGGAAATATCTAAACAGCTATCTGTACAAACTTGGAAATATCTACACAGCTATCTGTGTAAAGACGGAAATATCTACACCGCAATTTGTGCAAAGATGGAAATAATGACACTGCTATCTCTGTAAACATGGAAATATCTACACCACTATCTGAATAAACATGGAAAAACTACACCGCTATCTCTGTAAACATGGAAATATCTACACCGCTATCTGAATAAACATGGAAATATCTAAACAGCTAGTTTTTTAAACAAGGAAATATCTACACCACCGTCTGTTTAAACATGGAAATATCTACACCGCCATCTGTATAAACATGCAAATATCTACACAGTCATCTGTATAAACATGGAGATACCTACACCGCCATCTCTATAAACATGAAAATATCTGCACCTCCATCTCCAGAAACATGGAACTATCTACACCGCCATCTGTATAAACATGGAAATATCTACAACGCTATCTGTATACACTTGGAAATAACAACCCCGCTATCTCTGTAAACATAGAAATATCTACACCGCCATCTGTATAAACATGGAAATACCTACACTGCTATCGCTATAAACTTGCAAATATCTACACCGCTATCTCTATAAACATGGAAATATCTACACATTCACAGGTATAAACATGGAAATATCTACACCACCATCTCTATAAACATGGAAATATATACACTGCCATCTGTATACCCATGGAAATACCTACACAACCATCTGTGTAAACATGGAAATATCTACTCCGCTAACTCTGTAAACATGGAAATACCTTCACTGCTATCTCTATAAACGTGGAAATATCAACATCGCCATCTGCATAAACATGCAAATATCTACACAGTCATCTGTATAAAGATGGAAATATCTACACCACCATCTCTGTAAACATGGAAATATATACACCGCTATCTCTATAAACATGGAAATACCAACACCGCTATCTTTGTAAACAGGGAAATACCAACAACGCTATCTGTATAAACACGTAAATATCTACACCGCTATCTGTATAAACATGGAAATATCTTCACCACTATCTCAATAAACATGGAAATACCTGCACCGCCATCTCTATACACATGGAAATATCTTCACCGCTATCTCTATAAACATAGAAATATCTACACCGCCATCTCTATAAATATGGAAATATCTACACTGCCATCTGCATGAGCATGGAAATATCTACAACGCTATCTGTATAAATTTGGAAATATCAACAACGCCATCTGTATAAACATGGAAATATCTACACTGCCATCGGTGGAGAGATGGAAATAACTACACTGCCATCTGTATAAACATGGAAATATCTACACCGCTACCTGTATAAAAATGGAAATATCTACACCGCTATCTGTATAAACATGGAAATATCTACACCGCAATGTGTATAAACATGGAAATATCTACACCGCTATCTCTGAAAACATCGAAATTTCTACACCGCCATCGGTATAAACATGGAAATATGTACACCAATATCTGTATAAACAAGGAAATATCTACACCACCATCTGTACAAACATAGAAATATCTACACCGCCATCAGTATAAACATGGAAATATCTATACCGCTAACCGTACAAATATGGAAATATCTACACCGCTATCTCTGTAAACATGGAAATATCTACACCGCTATCTCTATAAACATGGAAATATCTACACTGCTTTCTCTATAAACATGGAAATATCAACTTCGCCATCTGCATAAACATGCAAATATCTACACAGTCATCTGTATAAAGATGGAAATATCTACACCACCATCTCTAAAAACATGGAAATAGCTACACTGCCATCTGTATACACACGGAAATATCTACACAGCCATCTGTATAAACATGGAAATATCTACACCGCAATCTCTATAAACATGGAAATATCTACACCGCCAGCTCCAGAAACATGGAACTATCTACACCGCCATCTGTATAAACATGGAAATATCTACACCACTATCTGTATAATCATGGAAATATGTACACTGCCATCTGTATAAACATGGAAATATCTACACCGCTATCTTTATAAACATGCAAACATCTACACTGCAATCTCTATAAACATGGAAATATTTACAATGCCATCTCTATAAACATGAAAATATCTGCACCGCCATCTGTATAAACATGGAAATATCTACACCACCATCTCTATAAACATGGAAATACCTACAATGCCATCTGTATACACATGGAAATATCTACACAGCCATCTGTATAAACATGGAAATATCTTCTCCGCCATCGTTATAAACATGGAAATATCTAGACCGCTATCTGTATGAATATGGAAATATCTACACCGCTATCTCTATAAACATGGAAATATTTTCACTGCCATCTGTACAAACAAGGAAATATCTACACCACCATCTGTATAAACATGGAAATATCTTCACCACCATCGTTATAAACATGGAAATATCTACACCGCTATCTGTATAAACATGCAAATATCTACAGAGTCATCTATATAAACATGGAAATATCTACACCACGATCTCTATAAACATGTAAATATCTACACTGCCATCTGTATACACATGGAAATATCTACACAGCCATCTGTATAAACATGGAAATATCGACACCACTATCTGTATAAACATGGAAATATCTACACTGCCATCTGCATAAAGATGGAAATATCTACTCCGCGAGCTGTATAAACATGGAAATATCTATACTGCTATCTGTATAATCATGGAAATACCAACACCGTTATCTGTATAAACATGGAAATATCTACACCGGTATCTGTATAAACAAGGAAATATCTAAAACGCTATCTGCGTAAACATGGAAATATCTACACAGCTATCTGTGTAAACTTGGAAATATCTACACAGCTATCTCTGTAAAGATGGATATGTCTACACTGCAATCTGCACAAAGATGGAAATATCTACACCACTATCTCTGTAAACATGGAAATATATACACCGCTATCTCTATAAACATGGAAATACCAACACCGCTATCTTTGTAAACAGGGAAATACCAACAATGCTATCTGTATAAACACGTAAATATCTACACCGCTATCTGTATAAACATGGAAATATCTTCACCACTATCTCTATAAACATGGAAATACCTGCACCGCCATCTCTATACACATGGAAATATCTACACCGCTATCTCTATAAACATAGAAATATCTACACCGACATCTCTATAAATATGGAAATATCTACACTGCCATCTGCATGAACATGGAAATATCTACAACACTATCTGTATAAACATGGAAATATCTACAGCGCCATCTGTATAAACATGGAAATATCTACACTGCTACCTGTATAAAAATGGAAATATCTACACCGCTATCTGTATAAACATGGAAATATCTACAACGCAATGTGTATAAACATGGAAATATCTACACCGCTATCTCTGTAAACATGGAAATTTCTACACCGCCATTGGTATAAACATGGAAATATGTACACCAATATCTGTATAAACAAGGAAATATCTACACCGCCACCTGTATAAACATAGAAATATCTACACCGCCATCAGTGTAAACATGGATAAATCTATACCGCTAACTGTACAAATATGGAAATATCTACACCGCTATCTCTGTAAACATGGAAATATCTACACCGCTATCTTTATAAACATGGAAATATCTACACTGCTTTCTCTATAAACATGGAAATATCAACATCGCCATCTGCATAAACATGCAAATATCTTCACAGTCATCTGTATAAAGATGGAAATATCTACACCACCATCCCTAAAAACATGGAAATAACTACACTGCCATCTGTATACACATGGAATTATCTACACAGCCATCTGTATAAACATGCAAATATCAACACCACTATCTGTATAAACATGGAAATATCAACACTGCCACATGCATAAAGATGGAAACACCAACACCGCTGTCTGTATAAACATGGAAATATTTACACGGTATCTATATAAACAAGGAAATATCTAAAACGCTATCTGTGTAAACATGGAAATGTCTACACAGATATCTGTGTAAGCTTGGAAATATCTACACAGCTATCTGTGTAAAGATGGATATATCTACACTGCAATCTGCACAAAGATGGTAAAATCTACACCACTATCTCTGTAAACATGGAAATATATACACAGCTATCTCTATAAACATGGAAATACCAACACCGCTATCTTTGTAAACAGGGAAATACCAACAACGCTATCTGTATAAACACGTAAATATCTACACTGCTATCTGTATAAACATGGAAACATCTTCACCACTATCTCTATAAACATGGAAATACCTGCACCGCCATCTCTATACACATGGAAATATCTACACCGCTATCTCTATAAACATAGAAATATCTACACCGCCATCTCTATAAATATGGAAATATCTACACCGCCATCTCCAGAAACATGGAACTATCTGCACCGCCATCTGTATAAACATGGATATATCTACACCACTATCTCTATAAACATGGAAATATGTACACTGCCATCTGTATAAACATGGAAATATCTACAGCGCTATCTTTATAAACATGTAAACATCTACACCGCAATCTCTATAAACATGGAAATATCTAAAATGCCATCTCTATAAACATGAAAATATCTGCACCGCCATATGTATAAACATGGAAATATCTACACCACCATTTCTATAAACATGGAAATACCTACAATGCGATCTGTATACACATGGAAATATCTACACAGCCATCTGTATAAACATGGAAATATCTTCACCGCCGTCGTTATAAACATGGAAATATCTACACCGCTATCTCTATGAATATGGAAATATCTACACCGCTATCTCTATAAACATGGAAATACCTACACTGACATCTGTATAAACAAGGAAATATCTACACCACCATCTGTATAATCATGGAAATATCTTCACCGCCATCGTTATAAACATGGAAATATCTACACCGCTATCTGTATAAACATGCAAATATCTACAGAGTCATCAATATAAACATGGAAATATATACACCACGATCTCTAAACATGTAAATACCTACACTGCCGTCTGTATACACATGGAAATATCTACACAGCCATCTGTATAAACATGGAAATATCTACTCCGCTATCTCTATAAACATGGAAATACCTACACCGCTATCTCTATAAACATGGAAATATCTACACCGCAATCTCTATAAACATGGAAATGTCTACATCGCCATCTCTATAAACCTGAAAATATCTACAACGCCATCTCTACAAACATGGAACTATCTACACCGTCATCTGTATAAACATGGAAATATGTACACCACTATCTGTAGAAACATGGAAATATCTTCACTGCGATCTGTATAAAGATGGAAATATCTACACCGCGAGCTACATAAACATGGAAATATGTACACCGCTATCTGTAGAAACATGTAAATATCTACATTGCTATCTGTATAAACATGGAAATATCTACAATGCTATCTGTGTTAACATGGAAATATCTACACAGCTATCTGTGAAACTTGGAAACATCTACACAGCTATCTGTGTAAAGATGGAAATATCTGCACCGCAATCTGTGCAAAGATGTAAATATCTAAAACTCTATCTCTGTAAACATGGAAATATCTTCACCGCTCTCTGTATAAACATGGAAATGCCTACAACGCTATCTCTATAAACATGGAAATATCTACACCGCAAACTGTATAAACAGGCAAATATCTAAACAGTCATCTGTATAAACATGGAAATATCTACACCACCATATCTATAAAAGTGGAAATATCTTCACTGCCATCTGTATACCCTTGGAAATACCTACACAGCCATCAGTGTAAGTATGGAAATATCTGTTCTGATATCTCAATAAACATGGAAATACCTGCACCGCTATCTCTATAAACATGGAAGTATCTACGCCACCATCTCTATAAACATGGAAATATCTACATCGCTATCTGTATAAACATGGAAATACCTCCACTGCTATCAGTATAAACCTGTAAATATCTACACCGCTATCTGTATAAACATGGAAATATCTAAACAGCTATCTGTACAAACTTGGAAATATCTACACAGCTATCTGTGTAAAGACGGAAATATCTACACCGCAATTTGTGCAAAGATGGAAATAATGACACTGCTATCTCTGTAAACATGGAAATATCTACACCACTATCTGAATAAACATGGAAAAACTACACCGCTATCTCTGTAAACATGGAAATATCTACACCGCTATCTGAATAAACATGGAAATATCTAAACAGCTAGTTTTTTAAACAAGGAAATATCTACACCACCGTCTGTTTAAACATGGAAATATCTACACCGCCATCTGTATAAACATGCAAATATCTACACAGTCATCTGTATAAACATGGAGATACCTACACCGCCATCTCTATAAACATGAAAATATCTGCACCTCCATCTCCAGAAACATGGAACTATCTACACCGCCATCTGTATAAACATGGAAATATCTACAACGCTATCTGTATACACTTGGAAATAACAACCCCGCTATCTCTGTAAACATAGAAATATCTACACCGCCATCTGTATAAACATGGAAATACCTACACTGCTATCGCTATAAACTTGCAAATATCTACACCGCTATCTCTATAAACATGGAAATATCTACACATTCACAGGTATAAACATGGAAATATCTACACCACCATCTCTATAAACATGGAAATATATACACTGCCATCTGTATACCCATGGAAATACCTACACAACCATCTGTGTAAACATGGAAATATCTACTCCGCTAACTCTGTAAACATGGAAATACCTTCACTGCTATCTCTATAAACGTGGAAATATCTACACCGCTATATCTGTAAACATGGAAATATATACACCGCTATCTGCATAAACATGGAAATATCTTCACCGCTATCTGTATAAACAAGGAAATATCTACACCACCATCTGTATAAACATGGATATATCTACACTGCAATCTGTGTAAACATGGAAATATCTACACCGCTATCTGTATGAATATGGAAATATCTACAACGCTATGCGTATAAACATGGAAATATCTACACTGCTTTCTTCATAAACATGGAAATATCTACACAGGTATATGTGTAAACTTGGAAATATCTACAGAGCTATATGTGTAAAGATGGAAATATCTGCACCGCGATCTGTGCAAAGATGGAAATATCTACACCGCTATCTCTGTAAACATGGAAATAACTACAAAACTATCTGTATAAACATGGAAATATCTACACCGCTATCTGTATAAACATGGAAATACCAACACCGCTATCCGTATAAACATGGAAATATGTACACAGCTATCTGTACAAACATGGAAATATCTTCACCACTATCTCTGTAAACATGGAAATAGCTATACCGCCATCTGTATACACATGGAAATATCTACACCGCTATCTCTGTAAACATAGAAATATCTACACCGCCATCTGTATAAACATGGAAATATCCACACCGCCATCTTCAAGAAGATGGAAATATGTACACCGCTATCTGTATAAACATGGAAATATCTACACAGCCATCTATATAAACATGGAAATATCTACACTGCCATCTGAGGAAAGATGGAAATATCTACACCACGATCTGTATAAACATGGAAATATCTACACCGCTCTCTGTATAAACAAGGAAATACCTACACCACCATCTGTATAAACATGGAAATATCTACACCGCTATCTGTATGAATATGGAAATATCAACAACGCTATCTCTATAGCCATGGAAATATCTACACCGCTATCTTTATAAACATTGAAATATCTACTCCGCAAACTCCATAAACATAGAAATACCTACACGGTTATCTCTATAAACATGGAAATATCTACACCGCAATCTCTATAAACATGGAAATATCTACACCGCCATCTGTATAAACATGCAAATAGTTACAGAATCATCTATAAAAACTTGGAAATATCTACACCACCATGTCTATAAACATGGAAATAACTACACTGCCATCTGTATAAACATGGAAATATCTACACAGCCATCTGTATATACATGGAAATATCTACACCACCATCTCTATAAACATGGAAATATCTACACCGCCATCTCTATAAACATTGAAATATGGACACCGCTATCTCCAGTAACATGGAACTAGCTACACCGCCATCTGTATAAACATGGACATATCTACACCACTATCTGTATAAACATGGAAATATCTACACTGCCATCTGTATAAAGATGGAAATATCTACACCTGGAGCTGTATAAACATGGAAATATCTACACCGCTATCTGTATAAACATGGAAATACCAACACCGCTGTCTGTATAAACATGGAAATACCTACACCGCTATCTGTATAAACATGGAAATATCTACTCCGCTATTTGTATAAAGAGGGAAATATCTACACCGCTATCTGTATAAACGTGGAAATATGTACAACGCTATCTGTATAAACGTGGAAATATCTACACCGCTACCTGTATAAAAGTGGAAATATCATTGCTATCTGTATAAACGTGGAAATATCTACATCGATATCTGTATAACCGTGGAAATATCTCCACCGCTGTCTGTATAAACGTGGAAATATCTACACCGCTATCTGTATAAATCTGGGAATATCTACACTGCTATCTGTATAAACATGGAAATAATTACGTCGCTATCTGTATAAACATGGAAATATCTACAGCGCTGTCCCAATAAACATGGAAATATCAACACCGCTATCTGTATAAACATGGAAATATCTAAAACACCATCTGTATAAACATGGAAATAACAACACAGTCTTCTGTATGAACATGGAAATATCTACACCACTATCTGTATAAACATGGAAATATCTACACTGCCATCTGTATAAAGATGGAAATATCTACAACACGAGCTGTATAAACATGGAAATACCTACACCGCTATGTGTATAAACATGGAAATAACAACACCGCTATCTGTATACACTTGCAAATATCTTCACCGCTATCTGTATAAACATGGAAATATCTACACCACAATCTCTATGAACATGGAAATTCCTACATCGCCATCTCTATAAACATGGAAATATCTAAACCGCTATCTGTATAAAAATGGAAATATCTACACCGCTATCTCTATAAATATGGAAATATCTGCAACACTATCTCCATAAACATGGAAATATCTACAACACTATCTGTGTAAACATGGAAATATCTACACAGCTATATGTGCAAACTTGGAAATATCTACACTGCTAACTGTGTAAACATGGAAATATCTACACAGCTATCTGTAAACTTGGAAATATCTACACCGCTATCTGTGTAAAGATGGAAATACCAACACCGCAATCTGTGCAAAAATGGAAATATCTACACCACTATCTCTGTAAACATTTAAATATCTACACAGCCATCTGTATAAACATGGAAATATCTACACCGCTATCTCTATAAATATGGAAATACCTAAACCGCTATCTCTATAAACCTGGAAATATCTACCTGGCAATCTCTATAAACATGGAAATATCTACACCACCATCTCTATAAACATGAAAATATTTACACCGCCATCTCTATAAATATGGAAATACCTACACAACTATCTCTATAAACATGGAATTATCTACATGGCAATCTCTATAAACATGGAAATGTCTACACCGTCATCTCTATAAGCATGAAAATATTTACACCACCATCTCCATAAACATGGAAATATCTACACAGCCATCTGTATAAACATGGAAATATCTACACTGCTATTTGTGTAAACATGGAAATATCTACACTGCCGTCTGAATAAAGATGGAAATATCTATACCGCGAGCTGCATAAAGATAGAAATATCTACACCGCTATCTGTATAAACATGGAAATAACAACACCGCTATCTGTATAAACATGGAAATACCTACACCACTATCTGTATAAACATGGAAATATCTACACCACTATCTCTACAAACATGGAAACACCTACACCGCCATCTCTGTAGACATGGAAATATCTACACCGCTATCTACATAAACATGGAAATGTCTACACCGCTATCTCTATATACATGGAAATATCTATACCACTATCTGTATAAATATGGAAATATCTACACCGCTATCTGTATAAACATGGAAATGTCTACACTGCTATCTGCATAAACATGGAAATATCTACACTGCTATCTCTATAAATATGGAAACATCTACACCACTATCCCTGTAAACATGGAAATATCAACAACGCTATCCACATAAACATGGAAATATCTACACCTCTATCTGTTTCAACATGGAAATATCTACACCACTATCACTATAAACATCGAAATACCTACACCACTATCTGTATAAACATGGTAATATCTACACCGCTATCTGTATAAACATGGAAATATCTCCACCGCTATCTGTATAAACATGGAAATATCTCCACCGCTATCTCTATAAAGATGGAAATATCTACACCGCCATCTGTATAAACATGCAAATATCTACAAAGTCATCTGTATAAACATGGAAGTATCTACACCACCATCCCTGTAAACATGGAAATATCAAGACTGCCATCTCTATACACATGGAAACATCTACACAGCCATCTGTATAAACATGGAAATATCGACAACGCTATCTCTATAAACATGGAAATATCTACACCGCTATCTGTATAAACATGGAAATATCTACATCGCTATCTGTATAAACATGGAAATATCTCCACCGCTATCTGTGTAAACATGGAAATACCTACACCGCTATCTGTATAAACATGGAAATATCTACAACGCTATCTGTGTAAACATGGAAATATCTACAACGCTATCTGTGTAAATATGGAAATATCTACACCGCTATCTCTGTAAACATGGAAATATCAACACCACAATCTGCATAAACATGGAAATATCTTCACTGCCATCTGTATAAACATGGAAATATCTGCACAGCCATCTCTTTAAACATGAAAATATCTACACCGCCATCTGCATAAACATGGAAATATCTACACGGCTATCTGTATAAACAATGAAATGTCCTCAACACTATCTGTGTAAACATGGAAATATCTACACCGCTATCTGTGTAAACATGGAAATATCTACTACGCTATCTGTATAAAGATGGAAATATCTACACCACTATCTGTATAAACGTGGAAATATCTACACCGCTATCTGTATAAACGTGGAAATATCTACACCGCTATCTGTATAAACGTGGAAATATCTACGCTGTCTGTATAAACGTGGAAATACCTACACCGCTATCTGTATAAACCTGGGAATATCTACACTGCTCTCTGTATAAACATGGAAATATCTACAACGCTATCTGTGTAAACATGAAAATATCTACACAGCTATCTGTGTAAACTTGGAAATATCTACACTGCTATCTGTGTAAAGATGGAAATATCTACACCGCAATCTGTTCAAAGATGGAAATATCACCACTGCCATCTCTGTAAACATGGAAATATCTACACCACTATCTGTATAAACATGGAAATATCTACACCGCAATCTCTATAAACATGGAAATACTTACACCGCTATCTGTATAAACATGGAAATATCTACAAAGCTGTCCCAATAAATATTGAAATAACAATGCCGCTATCCGTATAAACATGGAAATATCTAAACCGCCATCTGTATAAACTTGGAAATAACTACACAGTCTTCTGTATGAACATGTAAATGTCTACACCACTATCTGTATAAACATGGAAATATCTACACTGCCATCTGTATATAGATGGAAATATCTACAACGCGAGCTGTATAAACATGGAAATATCTACACCGCTATGTGTATAAACATGGAAATAACTACACCGCTATCTGTATAAACTTGCAAATATCTACACCACTATCTGTATAAACATGGAAATATCTCCACCACTATCTCTATAAACATGAAAATACCTACACCGCCATCTCTATAAACATGGCAATATCTAAACCGCTATCTGTATAAACATGGAAATATCTACACCGCTATCTCTATAAATATGGAAATATCTGCACCGCTATCTCTATAAACATGGAAATATCTACAACACTATCTGTGTAAACATGGAAATATCTACACAGCTATCTGTGTAAACTTGGAAATATCTACACCGCTATCTGTGTAAAGATGGAAATACCAACACCGCAATCTGTGCAAAAATGGAAATATCTACACCACTATCTCTGTAAACATTTAAATATCTACACCGCTATCTGTATAAACATGGAAATGTCTACACCGCTATCTCTATAAACATGGAAATATCTACACCTCTATCTCTATAAACATGAAAATATCTACACCGACATCTGTATAAACATAGAAATACCGACACCGTCATCTGTAGAAACATGGAAATTTCTACACCACCATCTGTATAAACATGGAAATATCTATACTGCCATCTGTATAAACATGGAAACACCTAAACCGCTATCTGTATAAATATGGAAACATCTACAAAGCTATCCCTATAAACATGGAAATATCAACAACGCTATCCACATAAACATGGAAATATCTACACCGCTATCTATTTCAACATGGAAATATCTACACCACTATCACTATAAACATGGAAATACCTACACCACTATCACTATAAACATGGAAATACATACACCGCCATCTCTATAAACATGGAAACCTCTATATCACCATGTCTATAAACTTCGAAATATCTACACGGCCATCTGCATAACCATGGGAATATCTACTCCGCCGTCTGCATAAACATGGAAAAATCTACACCGCCATCTGTATAACCATGGAAATATCTGCAACGCTATCTGTGTAAACATGGAAATATCTGCACCGCTATATGTGTAAACATGGAAGTATCTACATCGCTATCTGTATAAACATGGAAATATCTACACAGTTATCTCTATAAACTTGGAAATATCTACACCGCTATCTCTATAAACATGGAAATATCTACAACGCTATCTGTATAAACATGGAAATATCTACACTGCTATCTCTATAAAGATGGAAATATCTACACCACCATCTGTATAAACATGCAAATATCTACACAGTCATCTGTATAAACATGGAAATATCTACACCACCATCTCTATAAACATGGAAATATCAAGACTGCCATCTCTATACACAGGGAAATATCTACACAGCCATCTGTATAAATATGGAAATATCTACACCGCTATCTCTATAAACATGGAAATATCTACACCGCTATCTGTATAAACATGGAAATATCTACACCGCTATCTGTATAAACATGGAAATATCTCCACTGCTATCTCTATAAATATGGAAATATCTACACCGCTATCTGTATAAAAATGGAAATAACTACACCGCTATCTGTATAAACATGGAAATACCTACACCGCTATCTGTATAAACATGGAAATATCTACAACGCTATCTGTGTAAACATGAAAATATCTACACAGCTATCTGTGTAAACTTGGAAATATCTACACTGCTATCTGTGTAAAGATGGAAATATCTACACTGCAATCTGTTCAAAGATGGAAATATCCCCACTGCCATCTCTGTAAACATGGAAATATCTACACCACTATCTGTATAAACATGGAAATATCTACACCGCTATCTCTATAAACATGGAAATACTTACACCGCTATCTGTATAAACATGGAAATATCTACAAAGCTGTCCCAATAAATATTGAAATAACAATACCCCTATCCGTATAAACATGGAAATATCTAAACCGCCATCTGTATAAACTTGGAAATAACTACACAGTCTTCTGTATGAACATGTAAATATCTACACCACTATCTGTATAAACATGGAAATATCTACACTGCCATCTGTATATAGATGGAAATATCTACAACGCGAGCTGTATAAACATGGAAATATCTACACCGCTATGTGTATAAACATGGAAATAACTACACCGCTATCTGTATAAACTTGCAAATATCTACACCGCTATCTGTATAAACATGGAAATATCTCCACCACTATCTCTATAAACATGAAAATACCTACACCGCCATCTCTATAAACATGGCAATATCTAAACCGCTATCTGTATAAACATGGAAATATCTACACCGCTATCTCTATAAATATGGAAATATCTGCACCGCTATCTCTATAAACATGGAAATATCTACAACACTATCTGTGTAAACATGGAAATATCTACACAGCTATCTGTGTAAACTTGGAAATATCTACACCGCTATCTGTGTAAAGATGGAAATACCAACACCGCAATCTGTGCAAAAATGGAAATATCTACACCACTATCTCTGTAAACATTTAAATATCTACACCGCTATCTGTATAAACATGGAAATGTCTACACCGCTATCTGTATAAACATGGAAATATCTACACCTCTATCTCTATAAACATGAAAATATCTACACCGACATCTGTATAAACATAGAAATACCGACACCGTCATCTGTATAAACATGGGAATATCTACACCACCATCTGTATAAACATGGAAATATATATACTGCCATCTGTATAAACATGGAAACACCTAAACCGCTATCTGTATAAATATGGAAACATCTACAAAGCTATCCCTATAAACATGGAAATATCAACAACGCTATCCACATAAACATGGAAATATCTACACCGCTATCTCTTTCAACATGGAAATATCTACACCACTATCACTATAAACATGGAAATACCTACACCACTATCACTATAAACATGGAAATACATACACTGCCATCTCTATAAACATGGAAACCTCTATACCACCATGTCTATAAACCTGGAAATATCTACACGGCCATCTGCATAACCATGGAAATATCTACCCCGCCGTCTGCATAAACATGGAAAAATCTACACCGCCATCTGTATAAACATGGAAATATCTGCAACGCTATCTGTGTAAACATGGAAATATCTGCACCGCTATATGTGTAAACATGGAAATATCTACATCGCTATCTGTATAAACATGGAAATATCTACACAGTTATCTCTATAAACTTGGAAATATCTACACCGCTATCTCTATAAACATGGAAATATCTACAACGCTATCTGTATAAACATGGAAATATCTACACCGATATCTCTATAAAGATGGAAATATCTACACCACCATCTGTATAAACATGCAAATATCTACACAGTCATCTGTATAAACATGGAAATATCTACACCACCATCTCTATAAACATGGAAATATCAAGACTGCCATCTCTATACACAGGGAAATATCTACACAGCCATCTGTATAAACATGGAAATATCTACACCGCTATCTGTATAAACATGGAAATATCTCCACCGCTATCTCTATAAATATGTAAATATCTACACCGCTATCTGTAGAAAAATGGAAATAACTACACCGCTATCTGTATAAACATGGAAATATCTACAACGCTATCTGTGTAAACATGGAAATATCTACAACGCCATCTGTGTAAACATGGAAATATCTACACAGCTATCTTTGTAAACTCGGAAATATCTACACCACTATCTGTGTAAAGATGGAAATACCTACACCGCAATCTGTGCAAAGATGGAAATATCTGCACCGCTATTTCTGTAAACACGGAAATATCAACACCACCATCTGCATAAACATGGAAATATCTACACTGCCATCTGTATAAACATGGAAATATCTACACAGCCATCTGTGTAAACATGGAAATATCTACACCGCTATCTGTATTAGCATGGAAATACCTACACCGCTGTCTGTATAAACATGAAAATATCAACACCGCTATCCGTATAAACATGGAAATATCTACACCGCTATCCATATAAACATGGAAATATCTACACCGCTATCACTATAAACATGGAAATTCCTACACCGCTATCACTATAAACATGGAAATATCTACACCGCTATATGTATAAATATGGAAATATCTACACCGCTATCTCTATAAACATGGAATTATCTACACCACTATCTGTATAAACATGGTAACGTCTACACCGCTATCTCAATAAACATGGAAATATCTACACCGCCATCTGTGTAAACATGGAAATATCTACACCGCTACCTGTATAAAAATGGAAATATCTACACCGCTATCTTTAAATACGTGGAAATATCTACACCTCTATCTGTATAAACATGGAAATATCTACACCGCCATCTCTATAAACATGGAAATATCTACACCGCCGTCTTTAAAAACATGGAAATATCTACACACTCATCTGAATAAACATGGAAATATCTACACCATCATCTGTATAAACATGGAAATATCTACACTGCCAGGAGCTCAAGAGCAGCCTGGGCAATACAGCAAGTCCTCATCTCTACAAAAAAATTAGAAATATTAGCTGGCCATGGTCGTGTGCTCCTGTAGTCCCAGCTTCTTGGGAGGCTGAGGTGGGAGGATCTACGGAGCCCAGGATTTTAATGCTGCAGTGAGCTTGGATAACGACTGCTCTCCAACCTGGATGACAGAACAAGAACCTGTTTCAAAAAAGAAATAAGAAAATAAAACCTAAAATCTAAAAACTGGATGTAGTTTGCTAGTAACTAAACAGCAAATTAATTGTAACATGCTTACATATCAACGATGTCTTTCTTCTTTGATCATAAACCTGCTCACTAAGAAGCTGCTGAAGTCCATGGTAGTGACAGGTACATGTCTGCATCCTTGTCCTGACCTGCATCTTCTTTGATTGTCCCCATCTGTGTCTCCGACTGGCACTGCTGAACCGTCTTGCTACCTGATCAATGTTGTACTGAACCGGACTGCTAACTGATCAATGTTGTCGAGCTCACTACACAAAGCTGTTCTTACAAGGTAGATTTCTGCCTGGAATAGCCATACTTACACTGTTTATATTCCTTACTCCTGACCCATCCAACGCAGCACAAGTTCTATTTATTGCCATAGAAACATAGGTCATTTGGAAACACCTCCTTCATTTCTATGGAATGTTCAAACATTTCTGACATTTTGGACTCTGTTCTAGCCTCTTGTTAAATATATCCAGAAAAGAGACAAAGCTTTATGGGGGGGGGCTATATGCACACATATGCTATAGAATAAGCTATCTAAATGCTTAAAAATACTTTCCATCTGTCACCACACCTTAATAGGTACACAGAAATTAAGTATGTGTATATCTGTCTGTATAGATACGTATAAATATATATCCCCAAAACAAAAACTCATTCTCTTACTTATACATAGGTAGAATATAGGTGAATATACATATACATTTATAGGTAGAACAAAAAAACCCTCAGCCTCTTTAGGGCCATGTGTTTTCTCTGAGTAATTGTCATAATTAATTAAAATACATGTGTATGCCTTTTTAGATAAATTTCATCAGACCAGTTTCTGTCTGGTTGGAGAATAATAACTGCCTATTTGCTAAGTGCCCCTGCCCCCATACTATGTTCCAGTGAACTAAAGACCTCTGGCAATCATATATTTACAACTCAGCAAGATTAAACAATTTATTGTTATTTATGACATCCAAGCTGTATCTTCTGTATTATATTCCACATTAGCATCTATCACCTTACATTTGGGAGATCCTGTCCAAAAAATGATTATGCCTCCTAACCAAACATTCAGCAGGGCTGCAGGAACAGGCCCCCTGAACAAACATCCTGCCAAAGTACTTTAAAGCACCGTGAGCTGCCACAGCTGTGCATTTTCAGATGACTCAGCAGATTAGCGTGGAGTCTCTTAGCCTCTGCTTGGTCTGTTCCTTTCAGTGATCTCTCACATGGCCCAGTCCATTCGGTTTGAAAATCCTCATGAAATGAGCAGATTATGATCTGGCTTCAGTAGAGGGCCATGGGGTGGGCATGGAGGGGAGAGGGTTTGCTCTTAACACAGCCTGAGCCTCAGAAAGGTTTCAGATGGAAAAGCATGGCACTGACTCAGCTCATGCTTAACAGGAAATAATGCACAGATCACACCAAAAAAGCCCTTTATGTTGTGTGAAAGTCTATGCCGGAGCAGCTGCTGCCACCTCATGTACTGTGATAGAGTGTGCATGTGTGTGTTTGTGTGTGCATGAGTGTGAGTATGCACACAAATGTGTGCTGGGAGGGGGAGGAGATCACACCTTCCACAGTCGCCACCTCAGCCTTAGCTAGCAGCGTGGAGAATTGCCAAAATTCAAGAGGAAGCTGCACCAAAGCAACTGTGATCACCACATCAGCAGGCGCTTTCTGGTTAGTAAAGCTACTGGGACTGAAAAACACACACTATCTCGTCCTTCTTTTATTTTAATCAGAGAAAACTATTTTTATAATAATTGTGTTATATGAATAAATAATTCATAATGCTGTAACCCATTATCACATTCAATCCTCCCAACAACCCTAGAAGATATGTAGACAAGTATTATTACTTTCCCTATTTTTATAAATGAGGAAATAAACCCCAGGAGGCTAGGCGACTTCCCCACGGTCATAGAAGTTGCAAACAGTAGTATCATGATTCAAATCCAAAGCTTCTCCTTTGGTCTTTATCATTTTAATTTTGAAGGTAATGCATATGCATGTATGATCTTTTAAATCCAGAGATGTACATGGAATAGATAGGAAAAGGGACTCTCCTTCCCCATTATACACCCCCTCCACCCAAGCTATATACACTGCTGACTAGAGTATGTCCTTTCAATCCTATTTTCTATGCCTACATTATATACAGAAAAGCAGGATTACGTTACACACAATATTCCAGTCATTGCTGTTTTTCACCAACAAGCTATCATTCACATCTTTTTCATACTACATATAAATTTATATCCTTTATTTTAGTGGTGTATATTGTGCAGTTGTGTCATAAATTATGTACCTGTTCTCTGTTGAACATATAGATTTTTTCTGAGTTTTTCCTTAGCAAAATGCTGCAGTGAGTACCCTTGTACACAGATGTTTGTACATTTGTTCTAGAAAAATCTACAGCAAAGATTCTTAGATTAAGAGATTCCCAGGTTATTAGAAAACTACTCTATTAATTTAGATATATACTTCCAAATTGCCTGACCAAAAAGTTTTGTCAATTTAACTTCTATGAACAGTATACAAACGTGACAATTTTCCATCACCTACACCAACTCTGGGTAATTTCATCTTTTTTACAAGTTGATGGATTGTTTTAATTGATATTTCTCTGGTTATTAATAAGGTTGGCCACCTGTTCATGTCTTATTATTGATATTTGTATTGAATTGTTTGAATTTTCTTGATTTCAAACAACGTTTTACATGTCATAGATATTAAATATTTGTTGTAAAACTCTCCTTCCAGTATTGTGTATGTGTTTGGTCAAGTAGAATAAACTCTCGTCCTCTGATTTCAGATTCCTTTCTCTTTCCATTAGAAATCCCTAAATGTAAAACTACATATTGATAGCTAAAAACCAGGATGTTTACTAGAGAAAAAGAATACAAAGGCAATAATTAAATATTATATTTATACAAAATGCCTAGTAGTACGAACTTAAAAAGAGAAAGTAAAAGTCAAATGCTTCTACGACTTCAGACTAAGAAAAAGAACTTTTGAGGTTGAATGTTCCTGAAATTTTTCTTTTCATACAACTACGGACATGACTTCAAAAGTTGATGTGACTAAAAAGTGTAAGATATGAAAGATATTTGAAGACTCCGAGAAGGTGGATTTTCATTTTAACAAGTCACATATATATTCTAGATATCCTCTTATTCGTAACTAAGAGAGTCAAATCAGATGAAAGAATCTAAAAATTTCCCTTTGACTGTGTTAAGTAGAAGTAGTAGAGGCATATTGGCCAAACCTTGAGTGTTTGCAAATTGACTCTTAAGGCTATAGGCTGGCACAGGTCATTGAAGCCCTAGCTTTTTATCTTTAATTTTAAAATCCCCAAACAATTTATACTAATTTTTCTTGTCCATTATTTCCAAATGATCTTGTTGAAAGGTTATTACAGTGCTTGCTCATGTTACTGTTGTCTAACAGAAGGGTATCCGGGGCCTTAAAACTGAGAGGGTTAGGATTAATGATTCCAATACCTATGCTTGGACATCTCCAAAAGTGGGTTCCAACTTCTTGTCCTCAAGTCTGTATAGAAACTAGCAAACTTCCAGAGTTCACAAAAGGCTCAAAGAGAACAGATGTTTTATAGAAAATTCTTAGAGCAAGTTTCACGCATAATGTTGCTGATGCGTGTCTGCCTTTTCAATAAACATCACTATGCTTTATCACAAGATTTAATAAAGCAGCTTAGTTAAAAATGCCATCTGGGTCTCTGGACACATTAAACAAAGCTTAAAATAACCACCCCAGCAACTGGGAGGACCCAGCTGTTCTCATAATCTGTCCCACTCCTTTTACTTCCCCATAAAAAGAGTGAATGAAGACCACAGACTAAAAGCATCCAGAAGGAACTGACACAAACAGGGAGATAGATGGAGCCAAGGGCTCCTGTAAGTTTGCTATTGCTCACATAATAGATTTGCTAATTCCACAACCTGCGGATGGTTATTAAGAACGGGAAGCAGAAAGAGGGAAGAGAGAATCATAGAAGGGCTCATTCAAGTTTTCTAATGTATCACAAACCTGTCCTCCCTAATGTCTGGATCATAGCAGCCCATTCCATTCACCTATTCTGTAGTGAACTCCAATAGAAAATACAAAGCCATCACCACCCAGTTCTTTCTCCCTTCTAGAGATGAGATATTAGCCACCCAATCCCAGATTCTCAGATCCATTCCAGGAAAGAAGCCCTAGGTATTGAAGCACAGCTTTCCCTCCCTCCCTTCTTTCTTCCACCCCAAGATTTGTTCCCCAGATAGTTCTAGTAAATGCAAAACCAAGTATATTCTCATTCTTTAGAGCAACCAGCTTTTCATGGCCAACTGGAATCAAACACAACCTGCACAAACATCTATCTGGAGGACACTCCCAAGGCTCCTACTGAGCCAGCCTTCTGCATACCACTGCATTTCAGCTTCCTAGTTCACAAGACACTGAGACATTCTTGAATTCTGCAAGGTGCACAGTGTGTTAATATCTTGGCTGCTCATCTTGTGGCCAATAAAGGGCATGACTAGTCAACAAATAAATTTTCTCTTGGCTAAAACTTGCAACAAAACTGTAAGCTGTTTACCAAGGGGCCCACTACAGGTTATATTCAATATATACAGTCAAATCCTAACTATCTGAGATATATTCAGTTGACCATACACCTTTATATTTCAGTAAAAGGTCTTTACATTTCCCAGTGCTATCGATGTTACAAAGTGCTTTCATATGCAGTGCTTCATCTGATTTCCAGGATAATTAAATGATCCTGTCATACCTGATTTTTAGATGAGGAAACAAGTGGTTTCTGGGTATTTCAAGAGGCTAACGCATCTGCCCTCCAACTTGTATGTGAAAACCAAAAACAAAATTCCAAGGCCCTTCAAACATCTGAATGGACTTTGACCCTTTTGGTCAATATATGGCAGAGCTAGGAAAAGAAGGTGAGTCTTCCAGCTGCTGATACAGGGTTTTTTCTGCCATACTCCATTACCTCCAAGGCTAAAGTCAAAAGAGGGTGTGGTTATCACATGAAAAAATCTGGTTTGGATTTCCCAAATGTGTATGTAGTATTTGGGGATTTACCTTAATTTAACCTACAGTTCTTTTGGGTTGTAACAGTCTGACTCCATTTTTGAAAACAAAACAAAATCGATTTTAAATGCTGAATTATAGATCTTTACTGTCCAGTATGGTAGCTACTAACCACTTATGGTTATTTGCATTTCTATTTTAATTAATTAAAATTCAGTAAAATGCAAAATTCAGTTCTTCAGTTGCTCTAGCCACATTTCAAGTGTTACAGTAGTCACATATGGCTAGTGGCTGGGACAATGCAGATTATAGAACAGTTCCATCATCAAAGAAACTTCTATTGAACAGTGCTATTATATAATGTCATCTCCAGAGAAAGAAGACTTTAGAAAAAGTCAGAAACGGCCGGGTGCAGTGGCTCACACGTGTAATCCCAGCACTTTGGGAGGCCAAGGCAGGCAGATCCCTTGAGGTCAGGAGTTCAAGACCAGCCTGGCCAACATGGTGAAACCCCGTCTCTAGTAAAAATACAAAAAATTAGCTAGGCGTGGTGGTGCATGCCTGTAACCACAGCTACTCAGGAGGCTGAGTTGGGAGAATCACTGGAACCCAGGAGACAGAAGTTGTAGTGAGCCAAGATTGTGCCACTGCACTCTAGCCTGGGTGACAGAGCAAGACTCCATCTCAAAAAAAAAAAAAAGAAAGAAAAAGAAAAAGTCAGAAACATCTTGAGGCAGGCATAGTGCTGTCATCTGTCCAATATTGAAGATGATTTAAGAATAAGAAAGAAGAAGAGAACAAAGAAGAGAAAAAGAAGTTGCCTTAGGTGTACCTACCCAGAAAAGGACAAGGGCATTCCTGTAGTCATTGTGTTGTATTTTAGCTCTTAAACTTTTTAAGAGATTAGAATAATTTGACACATAGAAGATCTAAACCACTGAAGAGGCTCTGAAGCAGATAAAAGTAGAAAGAAAATAAAAAACTAATTAGTTACAAACTAAGCTTAACCACAATTCGTTCAAACGATACTATTTACTCTTCACATGATTGGTTTTTCTTTTGCTTTATAGTATGACATAGTTTATATCTTTAAAGGGGAATTAAAATATTTCTGGGAATTTTTAAAAGTAAGTTCACACAGCCACATAAAAACTACAGAAACAGATAAAACCTATCTTCTCATTTATTCCCTAATCCATTCAAATTAAATATAAAAATCCAAGCAGCCACAGTGATATTCAAAAAAGCAAAAGTGAGACAAAACAAAATTCATTTGTCACCTGTGGAGGTAGTTAGCTCACCTAATCTTCACTCCAAACACCAGTAATTTTTAAAAGACAGAAATAAACATATGTTCTGCCTTCCCGGAAGGAACTATGTTTCAGGGTAGCCAAATAACCCAGTTGTGAAGAAAATGGTCTGCTTATAGAAAAATGCCAGCTAAAACATGTAGATAGAATTAGAGAATTAGAAATTCACCATTTTGAAACCCCTAATGAAATAATCAACTCAAGCAAGGATCATTAATAAATGCTAAAACAATCAAGTAACTATTGATACAGAATATAACTGAATATACACATGGTACAAAGTTCACGTCACAGACTACTGGCTTGACCCAAGGGGGAATATAGCAGAGGAGATAGGCAGTGATCACCCTAACCTTGCGATCATCTCACCATCACTAATGATGGGATGTGAATACACATTATTGCCTATGAAATAGTCTTTAAAAAAAGAAGTTGAACCTGAATCTAACTAAACCTTGCAATGGGCTGAACGTGTATGTCTTCCCCAAATTAATATGTTGACATCCTAACCCCAAAGGTGCTGGTATTAAAAGGTGGGGCCTTTAGGGGGTCATTAGATCATAAGGACAGAGGCTTCATGATTGGAATTAGTGCCCTTATAAAAGAGGCCCCAGAGAGCTAGCTAGTCTCTCCCACTATGTGAGGGCCCAGCAAGAAGGCCAATCTATGAACCAGAAAGTTGGTCCTAACCAGATATCAAAACCACATGCTCCTTGATTTTAAACTTGCTAGCCTCTAGGACTGTGAGAAATAAATTTCTGTTCTTTATAAGTCATCCAGTTTTTGGTATTTTGTTATAGCAGGCCTAAAAGCCTTTAGAACTAACTTCCAGTTAACCAGGAAAAAACAAAGTGAAAAGTTAAATGACACCATAAAAAGCAACCAGAAAATTCCAGAAGGGGAAATATTCTACAGGACAACTGACTAGTTTTTCAACAAGTCAATTTCACTAAATAAATACATAAACAAAGAGTATGGGTATTTTCCAGGTTAAAAAAGTCTTGAGCTAAATAATCAAATGCAATGTGTATCCCTTGATTAGAAGAAACTAATTTGAACAAACCAGCCACAAAAGATATTTCAGGGAGACCAAGCTGGAAGGATCACTTGAGGCCAGGAGTTTGAGACCAGCCTGGGCAACGTAGTAAGACCTCCATCTCTACAAAAACAATAAATTAGCTGGGCATGGTGGTGTGCACCTCTAGTCCTAGCTACTCAGGAAGCTGAGGCAGGAAGATCACTTGAGCCCAGGAGTTTGAGGCTGCAATGAGCTATGATTGTTTCACTGCACTTCAGGCTGTGTGAAAGAGCAAGACTTTGTCTCAAAAAATAAAAGGACATTTCATAATAATTGAGGAAATCTGAATGTGGACTGGGTAATAAATGATATAAAAAAGCCATTTTTTATTTTGTTTGAAAAGATGATTTTGTAACTATACAGGAAAATGTTCTTTTTTTTTAGAAATCTGTACTAAAGAATTTAGGGGTAAAATATCATTTTCTTTAATATACTTTCAAACACAAGCAAAAAATAGTCATGACACAAATATAGCAAAATGTTTACAATCTATGTTCTATGCTTGCCTGTGAGTGCCATTAATCTCATCTCTCTGCTTTTCTGAAAGTTTGAAAATTTCAAAGTTTTATAATAAATTTTTTTACATCCCATAATTTTATAATAATTTTTTTAAAGTTTGAAGCAAATCAACAACTATAGCTTCAAAAATATCCTGACCCACAATAAACATTGAACAGGGTATATTTCTCCCATTTTCTAAAAAAGTTGGCCCAGGAAGGAGTATGAGAGCTGCCATAGCTCTCCCAAGGCTCATTATTCTCCATCACTCCATGGGAAATCCCAAAATAAATTTTTTAAAAAGTTGTTTATATTTATAATGTTTTTGATTCTATAATAATTTTATAATAAAATAATTGTAAAATGTTTTTGATTTTATAATTTATAAAAATTTTTATACATGTTTATGTTTGAAATGTCTATTTCAAACTTTATGAGATATTAAAATATAAGTAATATAGTTCATCATTTTAGAAATGCCATGCTTTTCTTCTCCAGCAATTACATAATCAAAGAGTAACTGTAGTTTTTCCTAGAACATTGCTTTGTAGGCTGGGCATGGTGGTTCATTACACTTTAGGAGGCCAAGGCAGGCAGATCTCTTGAGATCAGGAGTTTGAGACTAGACTGGGCAACAGAGAAACCCTATGAGTAGTAAAAACACAAAAATCAGCTGTGCTTAGTGGCGTGCACCTATAGCCCCAGCTACTCAGGAGGCTGAGGTGGGAAGATCACCTGAGTCTGGGGAGGTCAAGGCTACAGTGAGCCAAGACTGTACCATTGCACTCCAGCCTGGGCAACAAAGTGAGACCCTGTGTCAAAAAAAAATGAAATTTAATTGAAAAAAAGAAAATTGCTTTGTAAAATTAATTTTTCAATCAAAACCAAGATTTTTCAGATATAGAGAATGCAGCCCACTGGTCAGATTTGTCAGTTCAAAGAGAATAAATTCTAGTTTCCTATTTTTCTAGCCTGCTTATGATTATCCAATAGGATATCAAAAAAGACCAAAGCCTTTGGGATCCATGTTCAGTATTCCTGAGTCTAACTCAGGATACCAAATCAGGAGACAAGCACATTCTCATCAATTTTCAATCATTCGAGACCAATTTTGCTTATAATTATCCAGTTCTTTTAGACCACCTTTCTCCTGAAGCCAGCCTTATGGCTATTCACTTCACTTTAGCATAAGCCCCCAAGAAGGTGAACAAAATGAGGAAACGATTGGTTAAAGTTGGCATTTGAAATTCTGAAACATGTCCACCATTCCCTTCACCCATGCCCGCCCCTCTTAGAAGTAGTACTTTCAGATTATTTAAGAGTCGATGCTTCTATGTGGATTTTGTCATCTGTCCTTTATAACAGCTAGTAGGTTTAATTTGACTCTATTTTCAGCATATATTGACCTATGCTAATTATCTGTTAAAATAAATTCCACTCTTAGAGTTAATAAAGTGTGTGTGTCATGGAAGACCCATTGAAGTAAGAAGCTGAGGAGCCCTTATGGTAAAGTGGGACAAGAAATAATAAGACATAATAATTTTCCCATGCAAATCAACAACCGTAGCTTCAAAAATATCTTGACCCACAACAAGTATTGGACAGGCCATGTTTCTCTCACTCCCTAAAAAATTGGCTCGGGAAGGAGTATGAGAGCTCCCATAGCTCTCCCAAGGCTCATTATTCTCCATCACTCCACAGGAACAGCCTGTCAGAGAAGAGTGAAAGACCATTTGTCAACCTCTCTTCAACTCCCTGATTCTAGCCAAACTTCATCAATCTCAAGTGAGGAGCCAGAGAGAAATCAAACCCCATATATCCAGCATCATTGTCTACTGGAGTCAAAAATCACAATTCCACTACCCACCCCAACACCATTGGCCCTGTTTCTCCCAATTGCTTTTTATTGTGTTTTTTAAAAAATCCTCTTTCCCCATCCCTGCAACACCGAGAAGGAGGAATTATAGTAGATAAATATGAAGCATGGAGATCCTTTAAAAATGTTTTTAATAATAAATGAGAAAATGAAAAGGAGAGGGTTGGGAAGGAAGGAGGGAATTCAAATGCCAGGGAATTGTGCAGTTTCGCTTTTAAAGATGTTAACACTCATTTATACATCTGCAAGACACTCCCCTTAAAGACAAGTTCTATGACTGTGGGTCTGGTTGCATGAATAAGGATAAAATTACCTTTTTAGACGATGTTTCCCACATATCATTCAGAGACCCCTGAAGTTAGGTATCCCTCTTGTAGATGTCCTTGAGATGCTGCTGGACCTGGGAAAGAGGAAACTGGGATACGGGTCTATGCCAAAAGGTGCTTCTAGTTATAGGACAGAGAGGAAAGGGGCAGAGGGAGAAAAACCCGAGGTCTGAGAATCTGGATTGCAGAAGACTACCGAGGTCGTGGGAGAAGGGAGAGAAAACAAGGATGAAAAGCGAAAGGGGAAGAGGCATGAAATGTTGTCAAATGTCAAAAGGCATTTGGAGAGAAGTTGGGAATTGCATTAAGAAAACCACTGCAAATCTCGTTTCAGACCATTTAGAGATATGCCCCCTGGGAACTGCGAGCTCAGGCTGTTTAGCATCAAACAAATGGATCCACTCCATCCCTACCCTAATTAAATAAATCATTCAGTAATTCCATTGGGTTAAAGAACCAAAATATTAAAAACCTTCAGGGCCTACTCTTGCCAAATATGTCAGGGATCGTGTGTGTGTGTGTGTGTGTGTGTGTGTGTGTGTGTGTGTGTGTGTGTGTTCTGAGACACCACTACTGTTAAATAGGCAGAGCTAAGACTTAGGGGACTGGCAGATTATTGCAAAAAGGGCACGGTGCAGAGGGACTATGTTGTGAGCCTGGGAAAGAAGTTTGTGTGGGGATTGTGGGCAGTGAACGCGTTGGGAACAATATGGAAAACTGGGAGCTGCCTTGGAATCTACAGGGCCGGGTAAGAGAATGTCCGAAAGAAAAATGAGCAGGGGCGGGATGTGTGCAGAGTCGGAGAAGAGTCCAGGGCGCCCGGAGTGGCTCCAGGAACGACGGACACCCCTCAAGGCTTTTGGGGGCGGTGGGTACTAATAGAACCCAGTGTCCGGGGTGCGCCGGGGAGGCTGCAAGCATGGTGGGAGTGGGGCGCTGGCGGGTGAGGACGTGGGAGTGAGGAAGCAAAGCCTGGGCCGGGCAGGGGCCTCCCAGCTGGGCCTGGAGGCAGCAGGGGGACAAGGGCTAGGAGAGGGCATGGCAGCAGCGCGGCGGGAAGCGAGGGGCATCTGGACACTCACCCCGTTGGCCGCGGCCATCTGCCCCACGATCTCGATGGCCGTCCTGCTAAAGTACCTGCCGTCGCTGCCCACCACCGTGGTGCAGCCCCGACGGTCGCGCAGGTCAATGGACGATAGCACGCTCTGGATGAATTTGGGCAGGTAGTTGTGCTGGCCCTCGAAGAGGCCGGTAGGTCGCCGCAGAACCCCGCCACCGGCCCGCCGCGAGTCCTCGTAGGGCACGGTGGGCACTGTCAGCACCGGGATGGGGCTCCCCTCCGTGGTGCCTCCTGGCTGGTCCTGCTGTGGCTCCCGGGGCCGGAGGGAATCTGCAGCCTGCCGGGGGCCTCCACCAGCCTGGCCGCGTGCCGGGACTCCGCCTCGCGCCCGGGCCCCCTCTCCGGCAGGTCCGCACCCTGCGCCCTGCGCCCGCCCGCCTGGGGACCGCCCGCCCCTCCTCTCCACGCGGCCGCTCGCTGACTCCCTCGGCGGAGATTGCTTCTGCCTTCCTGTAAAGTTTTCTCCCGCCCACCTTCTCCGCTGCCAGACCGCCCGAGGTGTCCTCAGTTTCTCCCCAAGTTGGACTCACTTTCGGGGTGTCCCAAAAGCCTGATTCCAGGGCCTGCTAGCCCGACCCCGGTGACGCCTGCACCCGCGCCTGGCCCCAGCCTTCACGCGCGATCGCCGCCCTCCGGGGCACACCCTCCGCCAGAAAACAGCCGGCGGGCGGCGAGACTTTGGGCAGAGTCCGGGTTCCTCTCCGGCGCCAGGCCCGTCTCCCTGTCTCCCTGGGAGTGCGCAGCCTACACGCACCAGTTTCTCTTTAGAACAAGCATGGGGAGGGATTTGGGAGGGGGCTGAAACCTTTTGCCATCAGCGAACAGCCTCAGCCAAAAATAACCCTGGAAAGGCGAGCTAAGAATGGTTATCTCCTGCCAGCGCTGAAATCGGAGGCTTGGTGCTGCGTGTGGGGTGTGTGTGTGTGTGTATGTGTGTGTGTACCCTCCCACCCCGACCATTTGTTGAAGGGAATCACCGCTGTCAGACTTCAATCCAACAGGACCCACTCGAGCCATCCACACTTTCCCCAGCCTCCTCCAAAACAGCACACTTTCCGGTATGGACAATTCTTTTTTTTTTTTTTTTCACTTGTTTGTTTGTTTTGGTGGTTGCAACAGCAGCAACACAGACGACACATATTTCCCTATTCTTCTCGCCCTTCTCACCCTCCCTACCCAGCTCCTGCCTTAGAAACAGGCTTGGCCTACACTGTATCTGTCCACACTGCCTGAACTCTTCCCTGAATTAATCGTTTTCAATAGGAGGGGGCTAAATCCCTTATTAATGCCCTATCAGGAGTGAATGAATAAAGCCAAGTTAAAGGGGAACTGGGTACCACATACTGTGCTAGGTTCCTTTGCATGTATCCTTTCATTCTGCTGGAGCTAAAGATGTTCTGCCTCCTCTCCATAAAACGCACCCAAACTCCAAAACCAGGAAATTCTCCATAGAAAATAGGAGTGAAGAGAGAAAAGACTAACAGGATAAACCCCAAAGCAGGAAGAAAGTTTTGTCTCCCATTTCGCTCAAGGAATTTTTGGACCCACCAAGGCTACTGTCCTGAAAGATCCTGCTGCTTCTCCTTCCCCAAATATTGTCCACTTCCTGAGAGTAAGGCTGACTTGCCACAGGCTTATAAAGTGTTTGGTCACAGTAAGACAACTGTGAGTAATAACACACATTGTATACTGTTTTGCAATTGATAAAAGGCTTTGCATCTGTTTTTTCTTTGGAGGCTGAAGAAAAGAAGAATGGTATTCACGCAGTTCCCATTTTACAGATGAAAACAAGAGGATTTTTTCTGTGAAGTCAGGAAAGTGGTTACAGTGGTACTTTCTGCCTGTCCAAATTATGTATTGCCCCTCCCCTTTCTATTAATAACATTGAAGTGTGATGGGACAACCAGTGAAGCCGTCAGTTGAAACCTGCTGGGACTTTTTAGCCATTCTCTTCAACATAAAGAATGGGTGTTTTTGGAGGGGGTGAGAGGAATGGGGAAATGTTGTCAAAGAGTACAATGTTTTAGTTGAGACAGGAAGAATACATTTTGTTGAGATCTACAGCACAGCATGGTGACTGTAGTTAACAATGAAGTATTGTGTATTTCAAAATTGCTAAGACAATAAATTTCAAATGTTCTCACCACAAAAAAGATAGGTTTTGAGGTGATGAATCTATTAATTCTCTGGATTTAATTATTCCACAATGTATACATATATCATAACATCACATTATACCTCCGTAAATACATACAATTTTAATTTGTCAATTAACATTTTTTAAAAGAATAGTGTGGCCAGTTGGGGAGGTAGTTTTTTTTTTTTTTTCCTCTAGTCTCTACTCAGTCTCCAAGATCCCATTCCCCATAAAGTTCCTGTCACCCAGGTGGAGTGCAGTGGCACAATCATGGCTCACTGCACCCTCTCCCTCTTGGGCTCAAGCGATCCTCCCGCCTACAGGTACATGCCACCACGCCCAGCTAATTTTTGTAGTTTTTGTAGACATGGGGTTTCACCATGTTGCCTAGGCTGGTCTCGAACTCCTCAGCTCAATCAATCTGCCCACTTTAGCCTCCCACAGTGCTGGGATTACAGGTGGGAGCCACCAAGCCCAACCCATAAAGTTCCTAACTTTTTATCTCCCTGGGAGTGCACAGCCTACACACACCAGTTTCTCTTTAGAACATACTTAAGAGTCTTGGCTTAGCATCCAACAGACAGAACTTTAACACTTCTACGGATCTGTGCACCTGTCTATGGTGTGGGGTTTTTAAGATCTCTTTCTAATGACACTTTATTTTGCAAAGCAGGACAGTTTCATTCCCAGAAGAGCAGGTATGGTAAATCCTTTGTTCCAGGAACGAAGACAATGATCCAAAGCCTAAGCCTCAGAGAAGCCCAGAAACCCTCCAGGCCTCCATTTCTCTGCTCCTAGCACCTGCCTCTCTCTTGACATCAACATCATTCTCCCCTCTCACAGCCCAGCTCCTTCCACAGACCCAGGGATTAGGCACCAGCACCTCAGACTAGATTTTAGAGAATTACCATTCAAGAGGCAATCCTCTTCCCTTGGTTCCAATTTCAAGGTTCTCAAAGACTGGAACAGGGCTAGTTTGAGGCAATGTGCCCCATCGCATAGCCAGAAAGAACCTTACAGTGAAAAGGAAAACAATTCTTCCAAAGTAAGGGGGTGCTGATCCCAGAGGGAGGACAGATGGGCAACCAAACAGTAACCGGGCCACCACATGCTTCACACTCACTGATCAAGGATTTCTAAAACCACTTTTCTTTTCTCTGAATTTACATAGGACTTTGTATCACTCATAAAGGAATGTCTTAGAGGCTAATAACACCTTTCTATTCATGCTTATACTTAACATTTAGGCTAGGATAATTACCTAACCTCAGTGTCCTCACTATAAGATGGGCATTATTATAATCCCTACCTCATAAATTGTTGGGAGGATTAAAATACTTAGTAAAGTGCCTGACTAATAGAAAGGCATTCAATAAATGTTAGCTATTCATGGTGTCATCATCATTATATTTACCATTATTACTAATCTCCTGTATTGCAAGAATTACAGTTTATATTTTTGTAGACCATCACTGTAGCTAAAGGGTCTTTGGGCCATAGGTGATATTCCATAAAGGTTGGTTAAATTGATCTGTGGTTTTTGACTATGGAAACTCAGAACTCCCTCAAAATGTACAAAACAGATTTACCTGCTAAATAAATCTCTTCAAAGCTGACCCCAGGTTTAATTGAATTAATTCCAATGAATTTGTCACAATGATGGAGAAAGGAAACTTAGAGGGCCCCACAGTTGTTTGCTGGTAAAATGAGAAGTTTGGATTAGATCAATGGTTCCCAAAATATTTTCCTGAGAATGTTAGTGCCCCTCGAATCCTGCACAAAGCAAGAGTTTCATGACCAAGTAGCTTTTAAAACTCCTGTACACTCTACTCCCATTCTTCACAATGCACACTTTCATATTAAAAGTTCTGAGAGGTCCTCAACAGAAGACATCACTTAACTTTTTTTTTTTTTTTTTTTTTTTTTTAAGACAGATTCTCACTCTGTCACACAGGCTGGAGTACAGTGGCCACCACTCCTGGCCTAAAATTTTTTTAACCTGGTGCTTCCCAATCTAAACTCACAGGGACCAGTTTTCTTAATGAAAGAGAATCAGATTAGCTTGTAACCATAGCTGGTGACACTCCCCTGCCCCATTCCTTGTATGTCCTCAGTGGACTAGGTCAGGAATAAATAAATTTTCCTGATTCTCAAGGGCTGGTCACTCCTTTGCACTGAGCTCAAAGCTTCTCTGTAGCATGGGTCACAATGAATGGTAGCCCTGATAGCCTAGAGTAGCCTTTCAGCCTTCTCTGAGCCTCTAAAGACTGAGGATCCTTGGCATGAAATGGAGCAACTGATATACCCTTGCTTCCCCTGGGGACTCTCTTGCTCTCAAAAAGGAATCAGCCATCATCTCCATCTAGAGAATATACTATCTGACTCAGCTTGACCAGCCTGTCCAAAAATGAGAATCTGGGTAAAATAAGCATTGAAACACTTCATTCCTTGTAGATTCACAAAACATATTAGCATATTAAAGACTATGAAGTTCTGCAGGAAAAAAAACACCTATTTAACTTTAATCCAACATTGCCAAGTTTTATTTGACCATGGAAGATTTTTCCAAAACACTTACAAACAGATCAAGGACATTAATCTTTCATGAAACACTAGATCCCCAGGGTCCTCTCCAGCTACATCATTCTGTGATTTTCTTTTTTATTTATGATGCATTAAAAGATTAATCTCTATCAGACTTCCATTTAGAAATTCACCAGAATGTGCAAAGGCAGCAGGTAAAATTGCTGAAGGGTATTATAAAAATACCCTCCAGTGATTTTTGAAACTTAAACTGAAATATTTATATAACTATATATTTCAGTTTGTATATTATATATATGTATATACACACATATATATGTGTGTATATATATGTATACACACATATATATGTGTGTATATATATTGGTGTATGTATATCTATATCTATGTATATATGGCATTATATCCATTTTACAGATGCAGAAACTGAGCTTTAGAGGGGGTGAGCAATTGGTCCAAAGCCACACAGCACACAGGTAGTCATTGATAAAGGTAAAAACAAGAGTTGAAGCCTGAGGTGTAAGGACACAGAGACAAGTACACAAATGTTTACAAGTTACACATATGACACGTGCCTTTAACATGAATTTCTTGAACATTCATTTAGAGGCCTTACAATGAAGACATCAGAGTGGCAGCAAGTTCTGTTGGAATCAGGGGAGCGTGTTCTTCTATAATCCCCTGGCTAACAGGAAAGCACACTGATTTGGCCCATGGTAGTTATACACTCCCATTGAGTCAGGGGCCACTTCTATGCACACAGGAGGTGCTAAAAATATGCTGTTGACTCATTGCCTCTAAGAGCAGAAGAAATGCCAAAAGTATAGGACAAGAGGCAGAAAAGCACACGGAAAAATGTCGTAGGGCAGTCCTCTGAGGAAGTGTTAGATCCCTTTGAAATCTGTCCAAACACTTTCTTGTGCTGGGGAAAGTCAATTACATATTTCAAGCAACCCCACATGTCATACGAGTATCTTGTACGTGTTTGTGTACTCGTGTCTGTGAACTTACAACTCAGATTTCAACTTCTCGCTCCCCACCCTTATCAATGACTGCCTGCATGGCCTTGGGCAAGTTGCTTTCCCTCTTCAAAGCTCAGTTTCTGCATCTATAAAATGGACATAATGCTACCTACCTCATGGGGTTAGTGATCACATTTAAGGAGCTAATATGTGGAAATTGCTTACACAGTACCTATCACATAATAAGGGTTTAATAAGTGTTTGATGTAATTGTTTTGATTATTACTACTATTACTAAAATAATAATTACTACAATAATAATGATTCTTATTCTCTATATTAGTATTATCTTTGAAAATGGGCATGGATTATGTCTATGTAACACTTTTGGCACAATATCTAGCATTATATCACACACAAATTAGAGAATTCATGTTATTAAGGATGAAAAAATATTTTTACTGACCCTTAAATTCTTCGTAAGTAACTGCAAAAGAAGCCATTATCCCAACACATGAAATAAAAAAAAAAATTCAGTTCCTCTGGAGTTTGTTTTTGGAGGTAGCCACAGGATACCTAATTTTTTTTTTCTTTTCAGAGAGACCGAGGGGCTCACTAGGTTGACCAGGCTGGTCTTGAACTCCTGGTCTCAAGCCATCCTCCCACGTCAGCCTCCCAAAGTGCTGGGATTACATGCATGAGCCACCACATCCAGCCTACCTAAAATATTGAATGCTGTTAATAAATCTCCTGAGGCCAGCATAAGAAGGTGATGGGCAAAACTAATGCAGGTATGTTTTTCTGGCTTTTTCATGTATTGGGCCAAACTTTGAAAAGCACTTACTATTAATGGCTAACTTGCAAAATTTGTGATTTATTAAAAGCAGATTTTAATTGTTTTACCTAAAAATAATAGGCCTCTGATCTGCCAAAGATGAAGATTTAATTTCTAGGTGTTCCCCACAATACCTAGAAACATCAGTGGAATCGAGTATTAAACACTTTAGAACTATTCTCATCAAAGTTCTTTAATATATAATACAGCAAAAGAAAAGTTTCTTTTCTAAAGGCTTCTCTATACTTTTTTTAATAGTTGAATTTCATTTCTGAAGGCTCCTAAAAAGAATAGAATTTAGATCTTTATTAAAGAGGAAATATATTTTCCATGTTTAATTTAAATGACATTCCATCAGTCATTTGCAATCTTAGCCTACACGGAATTTCTTTTTTTGGTAGTTTTTATGTTTGGGCTTTAGGAGGGGATTCCCAATAATCTCTATATAAATATTTCTAATCTCTATATAAATATTTTAACATTTCAATGTAAATTAGTTTTTTAAAGCTATTTTATCCATAAAAATAATAAATTTGCATGGCTGAGGGTGAAATAATGTGTTACCAGGACCCCTCAGTTTTGGGGGTTGTGAGTAGATCCCATCTTCATGTTCCTCCAGCCCAGCCCAAGCCTGGCTCAGGGCCTCCTCCCCCATTTGCCAGGAACCACCATCCCCAGGGATTCTATGTGCCCTGCCTGACCAGTGTTCTCCCTCAGAGTTTACCAATCTTTTGTTCATTCCCTCAGAGCACAGCTAAGCAAGAGTACACTAATTTGAAAATTAACTCAAGCAAATAGAGGAACAATATCCCCAACACATTGCATTTTAACATAGGGTTTCCTGGACACACTGTTTCAACCCAAGAGTTGGGCTAATAGTAGGAGTTCCATCTGCTAAAATACGGCTGTCAGCTTCAGAGGGAAATTCATGAACCTCTTCGTAGTTTGTTTTTACGTTTCACTTGGCACTGTTTCTAAAATTTCCTCTGAAGCCAAAAAATAAGTTATTTCCCAGCACACTGGGCACTTTTCATTTATCATTGGATTGATTTTTGTAACTTGCAGTAGGAGCTGAAATCGACCAGGGGGTTCTTATCCAACAGACAGCAGCAAAACTCTTTGTGTATCTGCGTTCCTTTCAACAAGCGTGACTTCCTCAATGGCATCATTCGTGAGCGTAACACAGAGCTCAGCAATAACGTTTCTTCACTAACCCTACCAGGTATCCAACATAGGATGTTACTTCCTTTCACTGTTTTCTGACTCCTGGCAGATATTAATCATTGGGATTTGGGAACAAGGAAATAGAATTTCTGAGAATGCTTGGGAATTCCCAAATTCATATGATTTTCATAACACTTCACTTACAAGTTTTTGAAAAATAATAAGTGACTATAATAACAAGCAAATAGTCGTTTTTTTCTGTAACAGGATTATATGAAAAGTTTTAGTAGTCTTCTGTTTTTAAAAGATATGATAACAAATGATGATTTCTTATTATTAGGAGCCAACATATTGTAACAAGATTATAAAATCCAATAGCATTAATAGAGAAAACATTAAAAAGAAATGAATATTATCACAAAATAAATGCTAAAGAAAAGTCCTTTAAAGATTGAAAGGTAACACCACAAATACTTAATGCTTTAATCGTTGTTTACATGACATTGTTAAACAAGGCATCAATTATCCCCTCCAATACCATTTAAATAACATAACATTCTGATCTCCTGGCAAGATGAATAGCACTAGAAAGAAGCAACTGTCAAAATTGCCGATTTAAGGGCATATTTTGTTTCTAAAACTTGGCATTTCTTAGAAAACCTCTCATAGGATTTGTAAAACATATACTATGCCTATGAACACATTAATATTTATTTGCAGAAATGGTTCACTGTTAGCAGTGGACAAGGTCATGAACACACACTTGTAACACAGCAACAGATACAAGAAAGTCTGACTGAGGCTCCTTTACTGCTCCTGTCCTGTTCACCTTAACTTTCATCTCCACATGTCAGTGCTTCCTCATCTTGCTTGACTCGAAGTCAGTGCATTTCTTCAAGCCAGTAAGTTCTCTATACTGACTATTAAGCTGTAATTTTCACAGGAAAATTAGAATGTTCCTTCCCATTTTCCTAATTTCTCAACTGATTTTTCTCAGAATTCAGAATCCATAAATATTGAAATGCCAGGAGAGAATTTCCAAATGGAAATGCTGTTCCCTTAGTCCATTTTCAGAAGAAACCGTAGGATAGTGTTATCCTTCTCTTCTCCAATTTTTTTTTTCCTGCAAACTTATGGTTATCACCTCTTTAAGTGAGTAGCTCACAATTTTGCCTCCCCTGCAAATCGTCCCAAAACAGTGAAGTGGGTCCTCTTTAGCTGTGTCTTTAGTACATAATCCTGCATTTCTGACCATATGCAGGGAGTGTGACCCAGGGAAGGATCCCTGACTCAATGGGATTTCTCTTGCTGTCTCTAGAATTTGAACACCGGAACCCAGACGTACAGAGGCTGGGAGCCATCGTGGTGTGCTATATTGATGACGGCAGCCGTGGGTGGTGTGGGGGCAGTTAATTGACAGCTACCTGTTGCTGACATCCCAGGAACTGCCTGAACCTCCTCTTTCCCAGTCATAAGATATCTAAGATTCTGCAGTATTCTTCATTAAATCCTAGCATGGTTTAAGCTAGCCAGAATTAGGTTCTGTTGCTTTCAATCAACAGAACCTTAGCTAATACGTTGTTATTTCCTGGTCTTTGTTCCTTTAATTCTCCAGGAAAAGAAGGGAAAATGGCTTATTGGTTTTAAAAAGAGACAAGGGACAACATACCATTTATGCAAAATTTAGAAGCACTCAAAGGAAACTCTGGAAAGTTCCTGAGACATACCTAGGTAGGATCAGCATAAAACTTGAACAGTGTATCTAGATCATGGTTGCCATGGTTGCCTTGACACAATGAACATCTGTATCAAGATCATATTTTCTTGGTGGGACAGTGAGAAGCACAAGGCGGGACGCACATTTACAGTAATCCTTGTTTTCCAGGGACCATACAACCCAGTTTGTCCAGAGCTGTTCATCTTAAGTTTGTTATCCCACCATAATTATAAATAGAACCTCCTTTTTCTCTCAAGAATATCCCACTTTGGATGATAATTTCTGTGACTACCCATTAACAATATTTAATAACTATAGAAAACTGCTTCTCTATATTTTTTGTATGTTTGAAACATTTTATAACAAAAATATCTTTAAAGTTATCACCTACACAGAATATAGCTGCCAAATGCTCCTACTCTGCTATTCTAACCATGAATCCCTCTGGGGCCCCTTCCTCCTACGGCGCTTGTGAGGATGAAATGAAATAAGCTCTACGAAGTGCCCAACAGTGACCAACACTGAATAAAATACAGCCACCATAGGTGGCCTTCCCTTATGTTCACCAAACTCCTGATAAGTTATTCGGTGATGTTTTAATCTTAATATTTTATGTAGATTATACATTCATCTGATTCAAAATGCAAAAGGTACAAAAGCGTATACAGTTAAAAGTTTCCCAACCCACTACCATTTATCTCCCTGGAGGCAACTGTTTCCAGATTTTTGAATATCCTTAAAGAATATCATATGTATGGAAAAGAAAGATTATATATTTATATGCATCTGTGTATGCATTTTCCTATGAGAGGCTCACAAAGTCTCCTTGAAGAGATATCATTATTACAAATACCCCTGAATTTACAATAGGGTTATATTCCAATAAACTTATGAAAATATTGTAAGCTGAAAATGCATTTAATACACTTAACCTACTAAACATCATAGCTTAGCTCGGCCTACCTTAAACACTCACATTAACCTACAGTTAGGCAAAATCATCTAACAGAAAGCCCATTTTATAATAAAGTGGGCTTTGAATATCTCATGGAATATAATGAATACTGTACTGAAAGTGGAAAACAGAATGGTTGTATGAGTACTCAAAGTACAGCTTCTGCTGAATGTGTATTGCTTTCAAACTATCTTAAAGTTGAAAAATCGTAAGTCAAAATATTCTAAGTCATGGATTGTTTGTACTTCTACTTTACATGATGAAATTGAGCCTTGAAAAGATTAAGTGACTCGCCCAAGGTCACACTGGCAGTTAAATAGTGAAACTTGGATCCAAATTGTTCAGTCACTACATGTATTGTCTTGAAATTTGAAAAAGTGGAAGAGGAATTAAACTACTAAATTGAAGGACTATTTTAGGCATAGAAGAAGCAGATGCCTTCATGTCCAAGTGATTGTGAAAAGCCCACTTGCCCCAAAATATGTCTCCTGGTCATATGAAATTCCACCATTTCAGATTTTTACCTGGGGATTTAGAGTAATCTGCTGTTTTCCTAGAGCTCCTCTAAAATAGAAATAGAAAATTTTGGAAGGCTAAATATATGTCAACATTGGAAAACTCATTTTCTCCCCTTCATAAGGCAAGGTACTGAAGGAGGGGGCCCTACGGGCTGTGCAGGGACATCCTGGAGGCATGGGGAGAAGAAACTGAAAGGCAAGTTTGTATGGGACAAAGAATACCGATCTCAGGATTCTCCCTTGAACCTGCCCTAACTTTGTTCAAATAGAATTAGCCACTGACCTGCTGTCAAAAGACCACAGCCAATCTGACTTGTTTTCAATATAATGATGAAGATTGATTTGGTCCCTTCATCCAACATTCTCAGCTGGATCTTTTTTGACCAAGGATATACATTACTAGGTGAGTACAGGCAGTTAATTCTTCCACACGGGACTTCGGAGTTTCTGAGTTAACCAGAATCACCCACCTTAACATCTGCCAGTTTATGCCCCAAGTCCTGACCAGTGCCCCCTACCTGCTATGCCTCATGTTTTCAATAGAGCATAAAATCAGAAATGAAAGATGAAACATCATAGCCAATATCACAGAAATACAAAGGATCCTAAGAAACTGCTAGCTATAATTACACACTAACTAATTGGATCATCTAGAAGAAATGGATAAATTCCCAGACACATAAAACCTACCAAGATTGACTCATGAAGAAATTTAAAAATCTGAACAGACTAATAGCAAGCAAGGAGGTTGAATCAGTAAGAAAATGTCTCCTATCAATGAAAAACCCAAAACCAGATGGCTTCCCAGATTAATTCTACCAAATATTTTAAGAAGAACTAATACCAGTCCTTCTCAAACTCTTCCAAAAAGCTGAAGTGGAGGGAATACTTCCAAACTCATCTTACAGGGCCACCATTACCCTGATTCCAAAGCCAGACAAGAACACTACAAGAAAGGAAAATGACAGGCCAATATCCTTGATCTACATAGATGCAAAAATCCTCAACAAAATCCTAGCAAACCAAATTCAATAGCACATTGAAAGAATAATTCACCATGATCATGTCATGGTTCAACATAAGCAAATCAATACATATAATATACCATATTAGAAAAATAAAGGATAGAAACTATATGGCCATCACAATAGATATAGAAAAAGCTTTTGACAAAATTCGAAACCCTTTCATGGTGAAAAAAAAAAAACACCCAACAGATCACGTATTGAGAGACTGTATCCCAACAAAATAAAGGCCATATATGACAAACCCATAGCTAACACCATGATCAATGGTGAAAAGTTGAAACTTTTCCTCTACCATCAGGAACAAGACAAGGATGACCACAGACACCACTTCTCAGGGTAATTAGGCAAAAGAAAGAAATAAAAGGCATCTTAATAGGAAAGGAAGAAGTGAAACTGTCTCTACTGACGGCATGATCTTGTTATATATAGAAAACCATACAAACTTCACTAAAAAAAGGTTAGAACTCAACACAAAGAAGGGAACAATAGACACTGGGGGACTCCAAAGGTGGGAGGGAAGGATGGTGGGAGCAAGGGTTGAAAAACTACCTATCGATTACTATGCTCACTGCTTGGGTGGTGGGATCATTAGAAGCCCAAACCTCAGCACCATGCAATATACCTGTTTAAGAAACGTGTACATCTACGCTCCTGACTCTAAAATGAAACATGCAATATTTAAAAAACAAAAACAAATAAATAAAATTTGAAAACTGTTAGAACTGAACTGATAGGTGATATCAGTAAAGTTGTAGGATACAAAATCAACATATAGAGCCTTGAACACAGCAACATCCAGCTGTCTGACACGAAAGTCTCAGGGGCAAGAAAACCTCTATATGAACTCAGAAACAATGAGCTAAGTTGTGTTTATGTCTGAAAGGATGTTAAGAACTTCATTCATGTTACATCAGAGCCAACAGAAAGAACCAACAGGAAACCTGTACCCAACAAACAGAAATGACAAGATGAAGGGAAAGCAGAGGTAAGGGCTTACCTTAGAAAGGGCAAGTGATTAGCTCAATATACAATACAATGTTTGCTCCTGAGCCAAAAATTTGTACAATAATTTGGATATTACTTGCACAACCAGAAAAATCAGCCACTCATTAGGAAAATGTGTTTCTGTAGAAGTCTTAGGACTCAGCTATCTATAATAACATGAAAAGACAATATTTTCATCCAAAATGAGTATTTTTGTTTGTCTTGGCTTGTTATTCTAACGTCAACAGCCTCTAAATAAACTGTTGAAGTACATGATATAACCACCTCTTTCTCCATCTTTCCCATTGCTCTCATAGGGTTTCAGTTGTGCAATTTCACCATTAGCAAAGCTTTTTGCTGAAATCTGGCTTTTCAAAGGGAGAGTATCCAGAAACAGAAGATGCTGATCTGGGAGGCTCTTCCTAATAGAACTGCTGCTTCAGTTTAACTTGAAAAAGCCCACACCCAGTTCCTAATGACAAACATCTGAACACCGGGTCTTCCCCTGAGCAAGACCATGCTATGCCTCCTGCTCGCTCTGTTCTATAAGCAACCCACAGATTGCTCCCTGTGAAGAGGAGCCTGCCAGGGGAGCAGCATTCCACCAGACCCTGATTTAGCAAGATATTTCCGTATCATTCCCCCAAGCAGCTGGAAGTCCTCCACTGCTCTTGTGTAAAAATCTAACTCATCTCGCTGAATTTCCTGATTTAAAAGTCTAATTCATTTCACCAAAAGTGTGACAGAAGGAAACCAAGTACACCATCTCTCTCTTACCAAACCAAAGCTATTGCATGTGCATTCTGGGGGGAAAACATGGTCCAAATATGTTATGGAGGGGGTGCCAGCCCAGTGTCATCCTCTTACTATTGCCATAGGATCTTGGCTGAAGGCATCAGAGGAAAAACAAGTTTATCGATTACTTTCAACCATTAAGCTTACTCCTCCATGAAAAATAAGTCACAAGTCCAATGTCTCTTATTAAAATAAGCACTGCAAAATATAAAGGAGTCACAGTTTTAAAATGGGACACACGTTCTCTAAGCAGTGAACCATGTTAGAGGTGCACTGTTTACATTGTATAAAGTCCCCTGGAGCCAGGGTTAGGAAGCGCATCTGTTCTTTGGTGTTCTGGGATGAAGGAGAAAGGAAAATGTGCTGCCAGAAGTGAGTGGGAAGGAGCCCATGAGATAAAGGAAGTAAATCCATTTGCTGATTGCAATAATAATGGTAATACACGAAGCTATACATACATACATACATACATACATACATACATACATACATGCAAATTTTCACATTTTTTTAAAAAAAGAACTTAAGGCTTCCACTCATGTAATCAGCCCTTATGAACTCTCCTGATTAGCTGCAAGGAAAATCTTCCTTTCTCCTCTTTCTTGCACCATCCTGGGCTCCCTTTTGACTTGTTTTTTTTTTTTTTTTAACTTATAAACGATCAGCTCATATTCTGAAGTTTGTAGTCCCCTCCCGCCCCCTCTCTCTCTATACGGCTCATTTACATTGGCAGCTGTAGTGCTGCTGGGCATCCTCAAACCCACAAGTTTCCCTTTAATGTTTGAGCAGACAAACATGATCATGCACTAGGCATCACTGTGCCACTCAAAATGCTTTTTTGTTTTTTTTATTGCATCTGAGAGAAATCTCAAGGTTGCAAACGTGGAGTCAGAATTGTCTCCATGTGTCTCAGTGGGAAGAGTATCGTGTGAAGAAACAAGTTGATTCTACTGATCAAAAGGAATTTTTTTTGATATCAGGTCATCCTCCGAATGAATTTATATTACCGAGTGGAGGGTCACATGAAGAAAATGGTCAAACAGCACCACCTAGAGCAAGAGCTGAGAAGTGCAGCGGAGCCGGGCTGTGTCAGGAAAGAAAAGCAAGCTGGGGCCTGGCTCAGCGCTCTCCCCTCTGCTCCTGTCTGCACGGAAAGATTAGGATGACAGTGGCAGGAAGCCTGTGCACCTAGTATGCATCACTTGAAGGGAACACACAGATTCCAGTAAACAGTTGGAAGGAAATGTTAATACCAGGCTCTGCTAAACAATATGAAATGACTCCTAGATGAGACAAGCGACTTTCATCAAAGTTCCCTGATACCTGAAAAGACAGCCCAGGGGATCCTGCACTACATGTGGTGTATGTAAATTAAGCGGGTTTTTTTCCCCTTTGTAATCAAGGCTCATACACAAACAAAATCACACTTTAGAAACGGCCTATTTCAACTTGTAACTAGCTTGCTTTCAGGGGCTCCAGGTCAAAAAGAAATAGAGCACAAAGACGCTTTCTCCTTAGGGATCATACACAAATTCACTCTGTCCGTTTCTTTCCCACATGGAGCAACAAAGCCGTCAGACCTCTCCATCCACACATCGGGTCCTTCCTGATTAAAGTGAGATAAATCACAGCCCTCTCTCTCTAGATGGCAGGCGACAAGAGGGGGATGCTTGCCTCAAGAAGTCCTCCCCATCCCTCTGCATTCATGCAAGCCCGAGCGGAGAGATGCAAGAAATTACGGATGCATTTTAATTCCCCAGACCCTGCAATTAAAAATGGAAATTTTTTGGCCACGCCTGTTGGCTCACGCCTGTAATCCCAGCACTTTCAGAGGCCGAGGTCGGCGGATCACCTGGGGTCAGGAGTTCGAGACCAGCCTGGCCAACATGGTGAAACCCTGTCTCTACTAAAAATACAAAAATTAGCTAGGAATGGTGGTGGGCGCCTGTAGTCCCAGCTACTCGGGAGGATGAGGCAGGAGAATCACTTGAACCCGGGAGGCAAAGTTTGCAGTGAGCCAAGATCGCACCACTGCACTCCACTCTGGGTGACAAAGGAAGACTTCATCTCAAAAAATGTTTTTAAAAAATGGAAGTGTTGTTCTTTCATTTGTAAATGTGTTTTGGTAAAAGAGGGGCAGTTTAAGCAACCCTTTCTATTGTCTACATTGTTAAAATTCATCCGACATGGACTCTTGACTCCGTTTTGCCTGGGCAGACCCAATTCAAGCATTTACAACAGCTATAACCTCCTCAAATCAAAAAGAGGAATCAGCATTATTGCTAAGTTCAAATAAGGTCTTGTTTTATTTCATTTTTATTTTTGAATGCAGCCATTCCTCCATGTGCTGTCATCAGGTAAGATTGTCAGTCCTGATTAGGTAAAGGTATTATTACAAAATGCAATTCTTAAAAATTCAGTGTCTAACTACACTTTTAATAAGCCTTTCCCCCTCCCCTATGTATTCTCCCTTAGACACCCCTTCTCAAATTTAAAATCACAGAAACTAAAATATGATGCCTAAAGAGAGCCTAGCGACTGCCCAGTCCTCTAATTTGATGAGTGGGAGTACTGAAGCCCAGAGGAGGTCAAGTAATTTGTTCCCAATGTCTTAGATAAGAAGAAAATGACCAGCTGGGAAATCCCACTCATGTCAAGGCAGAGGCACAGGGCCACAGACTGTGGTTGAATTGTGCCACACTCCTACATCCTTCTTTAGGAATCACAGAACATTCCTGTGTTGAGTCGGAGTCACTGACTTCCTTTTCAGGCTGATTGAGTTCTGTCCTTACAGGCTGCGACAAGAAGTTTTGGTATTATGCTACACCAAGACCATTTATCTAGTTCAAGAAATGCACAGTCCTTAGAGCCCAGCAACTTTCCCCATGTCCAGTAAATGTAGCTTCTCCATTAGAAGCTGTCAGAATGGAGCCTTCTGGCTCATCTTGATTTTGATTTGTGCAAGAATGAATGGTTGTGCTAAGACAGCTTTCCTAGCTGATAGAGAGCGAAACGTTTTTCTCATAATCTATAAAAAAATTAAATTAGAACTTTTTTCTCATAATCTGTGAAAAAATATTAAATTAAATCTGGCTCGTCTTGATTTTGATTTGTGCAAGAATGAATGGTTGTGCTAAGACAGCTTTCCTAGCTGATAGTGAGCAAAACTTTTTTCTCATAATCTATAAAAAATATTAAATTAGAAGCATAGAGTTTATTTCATGACTTTTATCTTCCTGCAATTTTCTTGTGGGCATAAATGATTTGTTTTTATCCTGCCTGCCCCCCAATCCCTTTTCCAAGAGACTAAAAGAGTATCTAGTGCAAAGTGGAGACTCAAATATTTTTTAATAAACAGTGATCCCAGCCACCCAGTGCATGTTGCCAAATGCCAACCCCATAAATAATCAAACACATCATCTCATTCAGCCAATCAAAATCAAGTGCTACCTATTTTTTTAAGTTTTCATAGCCCTTGGGCATCTGCTTTCTCAGCATTTCCCAAACTTGAGTCATTCACATCCTGCCTTCCTAATTTTGATCTGTCAATTACCTCTACTATTATTTATTTCATATATTTTTAAATAGACCCACTTTTGAAACTTAAATACACGCCTTTTAAAAGGAAGCTTTCTTACTACTATACATCAAAAGCCATTATTACTTGTTCTAAGTACTCATAACAAGATGGTCACAACTATTAAAATTTACTAATGTGCATCCACATACTCTCTAAATTCATGGAGCATCTGCACACACTTTAAGAAACAATTCTGCATTACTCACTCAATTTTCTTGACATCCTTCTGAGGCAGGACAAACCTTGGGCCCAAAGAATTGAGGTAGGAGTCCAAGCAAGTTGCCAGCCACATAAAGGCAAACCTTGGCTCGGAAGTCAGGACTACCAGCCCCTAGGTTATGGTTCATGCTCTTTCCTCTGCTCTCCAGAACCTCCTATCTCCAAGTGTAGTTAGCAGCCCAGATGCAGCAGCATCCTCTAGAGACTTGTTAAAAATGCAGAAGCTCAGGCTCCACCCCAGGCCTATGCAGACTGAATCTGCATTTTAACAAGGTCCAGGTAATTCACGTGCACATTAAGTTTGAAAAGGCCTGGTCTAGATCAGCGGTTCTCTAACTTAGCAGCACATTAGAACCATCTGTAGAGACTTTAAAAATACCAGTGCCTGGGCTTCACCTCCCAGAGAATCTGACTTAAGTGTCTGGGGTTTGCCCTGAGTCTAGGTATTTTTAAAAACTCCTCAGCTCATACAAAGCTGGCAGGGCCGGGCACAGTGGCTCATGCCTATAATCCCAGCATTTCGTGAGGCCAAAGTGGGCAGATTGCTTGAGTCCAGGAGTTTGAGATTAGCCTGGGCTAAAACCCCATCCGTACAAAAAAAAAATACAAAAAGTAGTTGGGCATGGTGGTGGCACATACCTGTAGTCCCGGCTACTCAGGAGGCTGAGTCCTCAATTCAACCCAGGAGGTCACGGTCTGGTCAACAGAGCAAGACCCTGTATCAAAACAAACAAACAAGCAAACAAAAAATGCTAGCAGCTTACCAGCTAGGGAGGCCTGTAGAGCCAAGTTTTCCAAATGGGGCTGCATTAGTTGTTCCATAACTTTAGCTGCATCAAAACCACCTGGATGGCTTGTTCAGCTACAGAGGGTCTGGCCATGCCCCTAGAGTTTCCAGCTGAGGGTCTGGAATGAGGCCCGATGATGTGCATTTCTAACAATCTCCAGGTGATGCTGATGCTGTGGGTCCAGGGACCACATTTTGAGAATCTATGCTAAATGAATCGGAGAAGACCAAAGCTCAAACTTATTCCAAGAACTTTTCAAGGCCCACCTGCAAGCTGTAGTGGAAGTAAGCATCTAAGGGTGCACAAAATTTTCACTGTAGACTAAGGCCTTTTACCTGAGCTCTCAAATGTTCACATTTCTCTTATCAACCTAAATAACAAACAGAGAGAGGCTCTCCACAAGAAAAAGATATTCGTTTGGAAACAGAGCCTTGCAATAGAAACAGGCAAGCCAGAGTAAACTATATGCATATTCACGGAGGTAAAGGAAGACACAAGAAAAAATGAGGAAGATTATATGATCATTTGGAAATGATTATCCTTGGCTACAAAGATCAATAACAAAGGTGATGCCAGGCCCAGGTTGGACAGGCAGTTGTTGGGCAAATATCCTTCAGAAGCATTGTTGTGTGCAAAGTTGCAATGGGCTTTGTGCAAGATTGTGTTTTTTGCAGTCTTCTGTGATAAGTTTTTGTTATCAGGCATACAAGCCCAAGAATCCTTTATTGCATGGCCTTCCCTGGCTCTATTTGTCAGGGTTTTGGTTAGGGGAGGGGTATTTTTAACACTCTCAATGTAAAAAATGCCATAAGGTAGGTACCCCAATTGCTTGTTTCGTCTTCATAAAATAACTTTTCCACCCGAACAAAGTCTACACATAAATTGTAAAAATACCCTGGCATGCAGTCCCTGGAAAAGTCTGGAGTCATTCTCGGGGTTCCCACCCAGGTGGGCAAGCGTAGCCACCACAGATAAACACAAAGTAGGGGTCCCCGCTGGGGTTCAGCGGCAGGCAGTGGCCCTGGTTCTGATATTTGGCTGAAAACACAGCTCCTCTTTGTCACCCTCAGGACATTTCAGCTATTTCCTAGATAATAATCTCACTTCACCCTGCACAAAACAGGCACATGATCATGTCACTCTGACCTGGTTTGAGTCCAAGGAGAATTTTGTTTTTAAAATAATTTAGGTTAGTAGTTAAAATATGAACTTTGGGCCAGGAGTGGTGGCCCATGCCTATAATCCCAGCACTTCGTGAGGCCAAAGTGGGCAGATTGCTTGAGTCCAGGAGGTTGAGACTAGCCTGGGCTAAAACCCCACCCCTACAAAAAAAAAAATACAAAAAGTAGTTGGGCATGGTGGTGGCACATACCTGTAGTCCTGGCTACTCAGGAGGCTGAGTCCTCGCTTGAACCCAGGAGGTCACGGTCTGGTCAACAGAGCAAGACCCTGTATCAAAACAAACAAACAAACAAACAAAAAATGCTAGCAGCTTACCAGCTAGGGAGGCCTGTAGAGGCAAGTTTTCCAAATGGGGCTACATTAGTTGTTCCAGAACTTTAGCTGCATCAAAACCACCTGGATGGCTTGTTCAGCTACAGAGGGTCTGGCCATGCCCCTAGAGTTTCCAGCTGAGGGTCTGGAATGAGGCCCGATGATTTGCATTTCTAACAATCTCCAGGTGATGATGATGCTGTGGGTCCAGGGACCACATTTTGAGAATCTATGCTAAATGAATCGGAGAAGACCAAAGCTCAAACTTATTCCAAGAACTTTTCAAGGCCCACCTGCAAGTTGTAGTGGAAGTAAGCATCTAAGGGTGCACAAAAGTTTCACTGTAGACTAAGGCCTTTTACCTGAGCTCTCAAATGTTCACATTTATCTTATCAACCTAAATAACAAACAGAGAGAGGCTCTCCACAAGAAAAAGATATTCGTTTGGAAACAGAGCCTTGCAATAGAAACAGGCAAGCCAGAGTAAACTATATCCATATTCATGGAGGTAAAGGAAGACAAAAGACAAAATGAGGAAGATTATATGATCATTTGGAAATGACTATCCTTGGCTACAAAGATCAATAACAAAGGTGATGCCAGGCCCAGGTTGGACAGGCAGTTGTTGGGCAAATATCCTTCAAAAGCATTGTTGTGTGCAAAGTTGCAATGGGCTTTGTGCAAGATTGTGTTTTTTGCAGTCTTCTGTGATAACTTTTTGTTATCAGGCATACAAGCCCAAGAATCCTTTATTGCACGGGCTTTCCTGGCACTATATGTCAGGGTTTTGGTTAGGGAAGGGGTATTTTTAACACTCTCAATGTAAAAAATGACATAAGGTAGGTACCCCAATGACTTGTTTGGTCTTCATAAAATAAATTTTCATAAAATCTCTGTAAACGTGGAAATATCTACACCGCTATCTCTGTAAATGTGTAAACATTTACAACGCTATCTGTATAAACATGGAACTATTAACAACGCCGTCTCTATAAACATGGAAATATCTACACCGCTATCTCTATAAACATGGAAATATCTACACCGCAATCTCTATAAACATGGAAATACCTACACCGCTATCTGTATAAACATGGAAATATCTACACTGCTGTCTCTATAAACATGGAAATATCTACACCTCTATCTGTATAAACATGGAAATATTTACACCACTGTCTCTATAAACATGGAAATATCTACAATGCTATCTCTATAAACACGCAAATATCTACATCACTGTCTCTATAAACATGGAAATATCTACACCGTTATCTCTATGAACATGGAAATATCTACACCGCTGTCTCTAGAAACATGGAAATATCTACATCGCTATCTCTATAAACGTGGAAATATATTCACCGCTATCTCTAAAAACATGGAAATATCTACACCGCTATCTCTATAAACGTGGGAACATCTACACCGCTAACTCTATAAACCTGGAAATATCTACACCGCTATAAGTATAAATGTGGAAGCATCTACACCGCTATCTGCATAAACATGGAAATATCTACACCGCTATCTGTAAAAACATGGAAATACTTACACCGCTATCTGTATAAACATGGAAATATTTACAAAGCTATCTCTATAAACATGGAAATATCTACACCGCTATCTCTATAAACATGGAAATATCTACACCACTATCTGTAAAACATGGAAATATCTACACCGCTGTCTGTATAAACATGGAAATATATACACGGCTATCTGTTGAAACATGGAAATATCTACACCACTGACTGTATAAACATGGAAATATCTACACCGCTATCTGTATAAACATGGAAATATCTACACCGCTGTCTCTATAAACATGGAAATATCTACACCGCTATCTGTAGAAACATGGAAATATCTACACCGCTGTCTCTATAAACCTGGAAATATCTACACCGTTCTCTGTATCAAATTGGAAATACCTACACCGCTATCTGCATAAACATGGAAATATCTACACCGTTATGTGTATAAACGTGGAAATATCTGCACCGCTATGTGTATAAACTTGGAAATTTCTACACCGCAATCTGTATAAAAGTGGAAATATCTTCACCGCTATCTGTATAAATGTGGAAATATCTACACCGCTATCTCTATAAACGGGGAAATATCTACACCGCTATCTGTATAAACGTGGGAATATCTACACCGCTATCCCTATAAACGTGTAAACATTTACACGGCTATCTGTACAAACATGGAAATATTTACAACGCTATCTCTAAAAACACGGAAATATCTACACCGCTATGTCTATAAACATAAAAATATTTACATCGCTCTCTGTATAATCCTGGAATTATTTACACCGCTATCTGTAAAAACTTGGAAATATTTACACCGCTATGTCTATAAAAATGGAAATATCTACACCGCCATCTCCATAAACATGAAAATATCTACACTGTTGTTTGTATGAACATGAAAATATCTACACCGCTATCTCTATAAACATAGAAATATCTACATTGCTGTCTGTATAAACATGGAAATATCTACACAGCTATCTGTATAAACATGGAAATATCTACAGCGCTATCTGTATAAACATGGAAATATCTACAGGGAAAGCTGTATAAACATGGAAATATATAGACAGTCATCTCTATAAACATGGAAATATCAATACCGCTGTCTGTTTAAACATGGAAATACCCACATCGCTATCTGTATAAACATGGATATACCCACACCGCTATCTGTATAAAGATGGAAATATGTGCACCGCTATCTATATAAACATGGAAATATCTGCAACTCTATCTCTGTAAACATAGAAATATCTACACGGCTGTTTGTGTAAACATGGAAATATCTGCACTGCTATCTGTATAAAGATGGAAATATCTACACCACTATCTGTAAAACGTGGAAATATCTACACCGCTGTCTGTATAAACCTGGAAATATCTACACCGATATCTGTATAAACATGGAAATATCTACAACGCTATCTGTATAAACAAGGAAATATCTACACTGCCATCTGTGTAAACATGGAAATACCTACACCGCTATCTGTACAAATATGGAAATATCCACACCGCTATCTCTATAAACATGGAAATACCTACACCGCTTTCTCTATAAACATGGAAATATCTACACTGCAATCTGTATAAAGATGGAAATATCTAGACCGCAATATGTATAAATATGGAAATACCTACACCGCTACCACTATAGACATGTAAATATCTACACCGCTATCTGTGTAAATTTGGCAATACCTACACCGCAATCAGTGCAAAGATGGAAATATCTACAACTCTATGTCTGTAAACATGGGAATATCTACACCGCTATCTGTATAAACATGGAAATATGTACACTGCCATCTGAACAAACATGGAAATATCTACAGCGCCATCTGTATAAACATGGAAATATCTACACTGCCATCTGTACACACGTGGAAATATCTACACAGACATCTGTATAAACATGGAAATATCTACACTGCTATCTCTATAAACATGGAAATATCTACACCTCTATCTGTATAAACATGGAAATATCTACATCGCTATCTGTATAAACAGGGAAATATCTCCACCGCTATCTGTATAAACGTGGAAATATCTACACCACTATCTGTATGAACATGGAAATATCTACACAGCCATCTGTATAAACATGGAAATGTGTACACTGCCATCTATATAAACTTGGAAATATCTACACTGACATCTGTAGAAAAATGGAAATGTCTACAAAGTGATCTGTATAAACATGGGAATTTCTACACCGCAACCTGTATAAACATGGAAATATCTACACCGCTATCTGTATCAACATGGAAATAACTACACCGCAATCTGTGTAAACATGGAAATATCTACAATGCTATCTCTGTAAACATAGAAATATCTAAACAGCTATCTGTGTAAACTTGGAAATATCTACACCGCTGTCTGTGAAAATTTGGCAATACCTACACCGCAATCTGTGCAAAGATGGAAATACCTACTCCGCTATCTCTGTAAACATGGAAATATCTACACCGATATCTGTATAAACATGGAAATATCTACACTGCTGTCTCTATAAACATGGAAATATCTACACCTCTATCTGTATAAACATGGAAATATTTACACCACTGTCTCTATAAACATGGAAATATCTACAATGCTATCTCTATAAACACGCAAATATCTACATCACTGTCTCTATAAACATGGAAATATCTACACCGTTATCTCTATGAACATGGAAATATCTACACCGCTGTCTCTAGAAACATGGAAATATCTACATCGCTATCTCTATAAACGTGGAAATATATTCACCGCTATCTCTAAAAACATGGAAATATCTACACCGCTATCTCTATAAACGTGGGAACATCTACACCGCTAACTCTATAAACCTGGAAATATCTACACCGCTATAAGTATAAATGTGGAAACATCTACACCGCTATCTGCATAAACATGGAAATATCTACACCGCTATCTGTAAAAACATGGAAATACTTACACCGCTATCTGTATAAACATGGAAATATTTACAAAGCTATCTCTATAAACATGGAAATATCTACACCGCTATCTCTATAAACATGGAAATATCTACACCACTATCTGTAAAACATGGAAATATCTACACCGCTGTCTGTATAAACATGGAAATATATACACGGCTATCTGTTGAAACATGGAAATATCTACACCACTGACTGTATAAACATGGAAATATCTACACCGCTATCTGTATAAACATGGAAATATCTACACCGCTGTCTCTATAAACATGGAAATATCTACACCGCTATCTGTAGAAACATGGAAATATCTACACCGCTGTCTCTATAAACCTGGAAATATCTACACCGTTCTCTGTATCAAAGTGGAAATACCTACACCGCTATCTGCATAAACATGGAAATATCTACACCGTTATGTGTATAAACGTGGAAATATCTGCACCGCTATGTGTATAAACTTGGAAATTTCTACACCGCAATCTGTATAAAAGTGGAAATATCTTCACCGCTATCTGTATAAATGTGGAAATATCTACACCGCTATCTCTATAAACGGGGAAATATCTACACCGCTATCTGTATAAACGTGGGAATATCTACACCGCTATCCCTATAAACGTGTAAACATTTACACGGCTATCTGTACAAACATGGAAATATTTACACCGCTATCTCTAAAAACACGGAAATATCTACACCGCTATGTCTATAAACATAAAAATATTTACATCGCTCTCTGTATAATCCTGGAATTATTTACACCGCTATCTGTAAAAACTTGGAAATATTTACACCGCTATGTCTATAAAAATGGAAATATCTACACCGCCATCTCCATAAACATGAAAATATCTACACTGTTGTTTGTATGAACATGAAAATATCTACACCGCTATCTCTATAAACATAGAAATATCTACATTGCTGTCTGTATAAACATGGAAATATCTACACAGCTATCTGTATAAACATGGAAATATCTACAGCGCTATCTGTATAAACATGGAAATATCTACAGGGAAAGCTGTATAAACATGGAAATATATAGACAGTCATCTCTATAAACATGGAAATATCAATACCGCTGTCTGTTTAAACATGGAAATACCCACATCGCTATCTGTATAAACATGGATATACCCACACCGCTATCTGTATAAAGATGGAAATATGTGCACCGCTATCTATATAAACATGGAAATATCTGCAACTCTATCTCTGTAAACATAGAAATATCTACACGGCTGTTTGTGTAAACATGGAAATATCTGCACTGCTATCTGTATAAAGATGGAAATATCTACACCACTATCTGTAAAACGTGGAAATATCTACACCGCTGTCTGTATAAACCTGGAAATATCTACACCGATATCTGTATAAACATGGAAATATCTACAACGCTATCTGTATAAACAAGGAAATATCTACACTGCCATCTGTGTAAACATGGAAATACCTACACCGCTATCTGTACAAATATGGAAATATCCACACCGCTATCTCTATAAACATGGAAATACCTACACCGCTTTCTCTATAAACATGGAAATATCTACACTGCAATCTGTATAAAGATGGAAATATCTAGACCGCAATATGTATAAATATGGAAATACCTACACCGCTACCACTATAGACATGTAAATATCTACACCGCTATCTGTGTAAATTTGGCAATACCTACACCGCAATCAGTGCAAAGATGGAAATATCTACAACTCTATGTCTGTAAACATGGGAATATCTACACCGCTATCTGTATAAACATGGAAATATGTACACTGCCATCTGAACAAACATGGAAATATCTACAGCGCCATCTGTATAAACATGGAAATATCTACACTGCCATCTGTACACACGTGGAAATATCTACACAGACATCTGTATAAACATGGAAATATCTACACTGCTATCTCTATAAACATGGAAATATCTACACCTCTATCTGTATAAACATGGAAATATCTACATCGCTATCTGTATAAACAGGGAAATATCTCCACCGCTATCTGTATAAACGTGGAAATATCTACACCACTATCTGTATGAACATGGAAATATCTACACAGCCATCTGTATAAACATGGAAATGTGTACACTGCCATCTATATAAACTTGGAAATATCTACACTGACATCTGTAGAAAAATGGAAATGTCTACAAAGTGATCTGTATAAACATGGGAATTTCTACACCGCAACCTGTATAAACATGGAAATATCTACACCGCTATCTGTATCAACATGGAAATAACTACACCGCAATCTGTGTAAACATGGAAATATCTACAATGCTATCTCTGTAAACATAGAAATATCTAAACAGCTATCTGTGTAAACTTGGAAATATCTACACCGCTGTCTGTGAAAATTTGGCAATACCTACACCGCAATCTGTGCAAAGATGGAAATACCTACTCCGCTATCTCTGTAAACATGGAAATATCTACACCGATATCTGTATAAACATGGAAATATCTACACTGCTGTCTCTATAAACATGGAAATATCTACACCTCTATCTGTATAAACATGGAAATATTTACACCACTGTCTCTATAAACATGGAAATATCTACAATGCTATCTCTATAAACACGCAAATATCTACATCACTGTCTCTATAAACATGGAAATATCTACACCGTTATCTCTATGAACATGGAAATATCTACACCGCTGTCTCTAGAAACATGGAAATATCTACATCGCTATCTCTATAAACGTGGAAATATATTCACCGCTATCTCTAAAAACATGGAAATATCTACACCGCTATCTCTATAAACGTGGGAACATCTACACCGCTAACTCTATAAACCTGGAAATATCTACACCGCTATAAGTATAAATGTGGAAACATCTACACCGCTATCTGCATAAACATGGAAATATCTACACCGCTATCTGTAAAAACATGGAAATACTTACACCGCTATCTGTATAAACATGGAAATATTTACAAAGCTATCTCTATAAACATGGAAATATCTACACCGCTATCTCTATAAACATGGAAATATCTACACCACTATCTGTAAAACATGGAAATATCTACACCGCTGTCTGTATAAACATGGAAATATATACACGGCTATCTGTTGAAACATGGAAATATCTACACCACTGACTGTATAAACATGGAAATATCTACACCGCTATCTGTATAAACATGGAAATATCTACACCGCTGTCTCTATAAACATGGAAATATCTACACCGCTATCTGTAGAAACATGGAAATATCTACACCGCTGTCTCTATAAACCTGGAAATATCTACACCGTTCTCTGTATCAAAGTGGAAATACCTACACCGCTATCTGCATAAACATGGAAATATCTACACCGTTATGTGTATAAACGTGGAAATATCTGCACCGCTATGTGTATAAACTTGGAAATTTCTACACCGCAATCTGTATAAAAGTGGAAATATCTTCACCGCTATCTGTATAAATGTGGAAATATCTACACCGCTATCTCTATAAACGGGGAAATATCTACACCGCTATCTGTATAAACGTGGGAATATCTACACCGCTATCCCTATAAACGTGTAAACATTTACACGGCTATCTGTACAAACATGGAAATATTTACACCGCTATCTCTAAAAACACGGAAATATCTACACCGCTATGTCTATAAACATAAAAATATTTACATCGCTCTCTGTATAATCCTGGAATTATTTACACCGCTATCTGTAAAAACTTGGAAATATTTACACCGCTATGTCTATAAAAATGGAAATATCTACACCGCCATCTCCATAAACATGAAAATATCTACACTGTTGTTTGTATGAACATGAAAATATCTACACCGCTATCTCTATAAACATAGAAATATCTACATTGCTGTCTGTATAAACATGGAAATATCTACACAGCTATCTGTATAAACATGGAAATATCTACAGCGCTATCTGTATAAACATGGAAATATCTACAGGGAAAGCTGTATAAACATGGAAATATATAGACAGTCATCTCTATAAACATGGAAATATCAATACCGCTGTCTGTTTAAACATGGAAATACCCACATCGCTATCTGTATAAACATGGATATACCCACACCGCTATCTGTATAAAGATGGAAATATGTGCACCGCTATCTATATAAACATGGAAATATCTGCAACTCTATCTCTGTAAACATAGAAATATCTACACGGCTGTTTGTGTAAACATGGAAATATCTGCACTGCTATCTGTATAAAGATGGAAATATCTACACCACTATCTGTAAAACGTGGAAATATCTACACCGCTGTCTGTATAAACCTGGAAATATCTACACCGATATCTGTATAAACATGGAAATATCTACAACGCTATCTGTATAAACAAGGAAATATCTACACTGCCATCTGTGTAAACATGGAAATACCTACACCGCTATCTGTACAAATATGGAAATATCCACACCGCTATCTCTATAAACATGGAAATACCTACACCGCTTTCTCTATAAACATGGAAATATCTACACTGCAATCTGTATAAAGATGGAAATATCTAGACCGCAATATGTATAAATATGGAAATACCTACACCGCTACCACTATAGACATGTAAATATCTACACCGCTATCTGTGTAAATTTGGCAATACCTACACCGCAATCAGTGCAAAGATGGAAATATCTACAACTCTATGTCTGTAAACATGGGAATATCTACACCGCTATCTGTATAAACATGGAAATATGTACACTGCCATCTGTACAAACATGGAAATATCTACAGCGCCATCTGTATAAACATGGAAATATCTACACTGCCATCTGTACACACATGGAAATATCTACACAGACATCTGTATAAACATGGAAATATCTACACTGCTATCTCTATAAACATGGAAATATCTACACCTCTATCTGTATAAACATGGAAATATCTACATCGCTATCTGTATAAACAGGGAAATATCTCCACCGCTATCTGTATAAACGTGGAAATATCTACACCACTTTCTGTATGAACATGGAAATATCTACACAGCCATCTGTATAAACATGGAAATGTGTACACTGCCATCTATATAAACTTGGAAATATCTACACTGACATCTGTAGAAAAATGGAAATGTCTACAAAGTGATCTGTATAAACATGGGAATTTCTACACCGCTACCTGTATAAACATGGAAATATCTACACCGCTATCTGTATCAACATGGAAATAACTACACCGCAATCTGTGTAAACATGGAAATATCTACAATGCTATCTCTGTAAACATAGAAATATCTAAACAGCTATCTGTGTAAACTTGGAAATATCTACACCGCTGTCTGTGAAAATTTGGCAATACCTACACCGCAATCTGTGCAAAGATGGAAATACCTACTCCGCTATCTCTGTAAACATGGAAATATCTACACCGATATCTGTATAAACATGGAAATATCTACACTGCCATCTGTATAAACATGGAAATACCTACACCGCTTTCTCTATAAACATGAAAATATCTACACTGTTATCTCTATATACATGGAAATATCTACACCTCCATCTCTATAAACATGAAAATATCTACACCGCCATCTTCAAAAACATGGATGTATCTACACCGCCATCTGTAAAAACATGGAAATATCTACACCACTATCTGTATTAACATGGAAATATCTTCAATGCCATCTGTATAAACATGGAAATATCTACACCGCTATCTGTATAAACATGGAAATATCTACAACGCTATCTCTATAAACATGGAAATACTTACACCGCTATCTGTATAAACATGGAAATATTTACAAAGCTATCTCTATAAACATGGAAATATCTACACCGCTATCTCTATAAACATGGAAATATCTACACCACTATCTGTAAAACATGGAAATATCTACATCGCTGACTGTATAAACATGGAAATATATACACGGCTGTTTAAACATGGAAATATCTACACCACTGACTATATAAACATGTAAATATCTGCACCGCTATCTGTCTAAACATAGAAATATCTACACCGCTGTCTCTATAAACATGGAAATATCTACACCGCTATGTGTAGAAACATGGAAATATATACACCGCTGTCTCCATAAAACTGGAAATATCTACACCGTTATCTGTATTAATGTGGAAATACCTACACCGCTATCTGTATAGACGTGGAAATATCTACATTGCTACGTCTACAAACGTGGAAATATCTACACTGCTATCTGTATAAACATGGAAATATCTACGCCAGTATGTGTATAAACGTGGAAATATCTGCACCGCTATGTGTATAAACTTGCAAATTTCTACACCGCAACCTGTATAAAAGTGGAAATATCTTCACCGCTATCTGTATAAACGTGGAAATACCTACACCGCTATCTCTATAAACGGGGAAATATCTACACCGCTATCTGTATAAACGTGGGAATATCTACACCGCTATCCCTATAAACGTGGAAACATTTACACGGCTATCTGTATAAACATGGAAATATTTAGACGGCTATCTCTAAAAACATGGAAATATCTACACCGCTATGTCTATAAACATGAAAATATTTACACGGCTATCTGTATAATCATGGAAATATTTACACCGCTATCTGTAAATACTTGGAAATATTTACACCACTATGTCTATAAAAATGGAAATATCTACAGCGCTATCTAGATAAACATGAAAATATCTACACTGTTGTGTGTATGAACATGAAAATATCTACACCGCTATCTCTATAAACCTAGAAATATCTACAATGCTGTCTGTGTAAACATGGAAATATCTACACAGCTATCTGTATAAACATGGAAGTATCTACACCGCTGTTTGTATAAACATGGATATATCTACACGGAAAGCTGTATAAACATGGAAATATCTAGACAGTCATCTCTATAAACATGGAAATATCTATACCGCTATCTGTATAAACATGGAAATACCCACACAGCTATCTGTATAAACATGGATATAACCACACCGCTATCTGTATAAAGATGGAAATATCTGCACCGCTGACTTTATAAACATGGAAATATCTGCAACTCTATCTGTGTAAACATAGAAATATCTACACGGCTATTTGTGCAAACATGGAAATATCTGCACCGCTATCTGTATAAAGATGGAAATATCTACACCACTATCTGTAAAACGTGGAAATATCTACACCGCTCTCCATATAAACCTGGAAATATCTACAACGATACCTGTATAAAGATGGAAATATCTACACCGCTATCTGTATAAACAAGGAAATATCTACACCGCCATCTGTATGAACATGGGAATACCTACACCGCTATCTGTATAAATATGGAAATATCCACACCGCTATCTCTATAAACATGGAAATACCTACACCGCTTTCTCTATAAACATGGAAATATCTACACTGCAATCTCTATATACATGGAAATATCTACACCGCCATCTCTATAAACATGAAAATATCTACACCGCCATTTCAGAAACATGGATGTATCTACACCGCCATCTGTATAAACATGGAAATATCTTCACCACTATCTGTATAAACATGGAAATATCTTCAATGCCATGTGTATAAACATGGAAATATCTACACCGCCATCTGTATAAAGATGGAAATATCTACACCACTATCTGTAAAACGTGGAAATACCTACACCGCTACCTCTATAGACATGTAAATATCTACACCGCTATCTGTATAAACATGGAAATATCTACACTGCCATCTGTATAAAGATGGAAATATCTACACCGCGAGCTGTATAAACATGGAAATATCTACACCGCTATCTGTATAAACATGGAAATACCAACACCGTTATCTGTATAAACATGGAAATATCTACACCGCTATCTCTATAAACATGAAAATACTTACACCACCATCTCTATAAGCATGGAAATATTTACACCGCTATCTCTATAAACATAGAAATGAGTACACCGCCATCCCTATAAACATGGAAATATCTACACCGCCATCTGCATAAACATGGAAATATCCACACAGACATCTGTATAAACATGGAAATATCTACACTGCCATCTGTATAAACTTGGAAATATCTACACTGACATCTGCAGAAAGATGGAAATGTCTACAAAGTGATCTGTATAAACATGGGAATTTCTACACCGCTACCTGTATAAACATGGAAATATCTACACCATTATCTGTATCAACATGGAAATAACTACACCGCAATCTGTATAAACATGGAAATATCTAAAATGCTATCTCTGTAAACCTGAAAATATCTACACAGCTATCTGTGTAAACTTGGAAATATCTACACCGCAATCTGTGTAAATTTGGCAATATCTACACCGCAATCTGTGCAAAGATGGAAATATCTACACCGCTATCTCTGTAAACACGGAAATATCAACACCGCTATCTGTTTAAACATGGAAATATCTACACTGCCATCTGTATAAACATGGAAATATCTACACCGCCATCTGAATAAACATGGAAATATCTACACTGCCATCAGTACAAACATGGAAATATCTACACAGCCATCTCTATAAACATGGAAATATCTACACCGCTATCTCTATAAACATGGAAATATCTACACCGCTATCTGTATAAACATGGAAATATCTACATCGCTATCTCTATAAACAGGGAAATATCTCCACCGCTATCTGTATAAACATGGAAATATCTACACCGCTATCTGTATAAACATGGAAATATCTACACCGCTATCTATATAAACATGGAAATATATACAATGCTATCTGTGTAAACATGGAAATACCTACACAGCTATCTGTGTAAACCTGGAAATATCTACACAGCTATCTGTGTAAAAATGCTAATATCTACACAGCAATCTGTGCAAAGATGGAAATATCTACACTGCTATCTCTGTAAACATGGAAATATCTATACCGCTATCTGTATAAACATGGAAATATCTATACCGCAGTCTCTATAAACATGGAAATATCTCCACCGATATCTGTATAAACATGAAAATATCTACACCGCTATCGGTATAATCATGGACATATCTAAACCGCAATCTGTATAAACATGGAAATATCTACCACGGTATGTGTGTAAACATGGAACTACCTACACTGCTATCTGTGTAAACTTGGAAACATCTACACAGCTATCTGCGTAAACATGGAAATATCTACACGGCAATCTGTGCAAAGATGGAAATAAGTACACTGCTATCTCTGTAAACTTGGAAATATCTATACCGCTACCTGTATAAACATGGAAATACCTACACCGCTGTCTGTATAAACAAGGAAATATCTACACCGCCATCTGTATAAACTTGGAAATATCTACACCGCTATCTGTATCAACATGGAAATAACTACACCGCAATCTGTATAAACACGGAAATAACTACAATGCTATCTCTGTAAACATGGAAATATCTACACAGCTATCTGCGTAAACATGGAAATATCTACACGGCAATCTGTGCAAAGATGGAAATAGCTACACCGCTATCTCTGTAAACTTGGAATTATCTATACCGCTACCTGTATAAACATGGAAATATCTACACCGCTGTCTGTATAAACAAGGAAATATCTACACCGCCATCTGTAGAAACATGGAAATATCTACACCGCAATCTGTATAAACATGGAAATACCTACACCGCTATCTGTATAAATATGGAAATATCTACACCGCTATCTCTATAAACATGGAAATACCTACACCGCTTTCTCTATAAACATGAAAATATCTACACTGCTTTCTCTATATACATGGAAATATCTACACCTCCATCTCTATAAGCATGCAAATATCTACACCGCCATCTTCAGAAACGTGGATGTTTCTACACCGCCATCTGTATAAACATGGAAATATCTACACCACTATCTCTATAAACATGGAAATATCTTCACTGCCATCTGTATAAACATGGAAATATCTACACCGCCATCTGTATAAAGATGGAAATAACTACACCGCAATCTGTATAAATATGGAAAGAACTACACCGCTATCTCTATAGACATGGAGATATCTACACCGCTATCTGTATAAACATGGAAATATCTACACTGCCATCTGTATACAGATGGAAATATCTACACCGCGAGCTGTATAAACATGGAAATATCTACACCGCTATCTGTATAAACATGGAAATATCAACACCGCTATATTTAAACATGGAAATATGTACACCGCTATCTCTATAAACATGAAAATACTTACATCACCATCTTTATAAACATGGAAATATTTACACCGCTATCTCTATAAATTTAGAAATAACTATACCGCCATCTCTATGAACATGGAATTATCTACACCGCCATCTGCATAAACATGGAAATATCTACACAGACATCTGTATAAACATGGAAATATCTACACCGCCATCTCTATAAACATGAAAATATCTACACCGCCATCTTCAGAAACATGGATGTATCTACACCGCCATCTGTATAAACATGGAAATATCTACACCACTATCTCTATAAACATGGAAATATCTTCACTGCCATCTGAATAAACATGGAAATATCTACACCGCCGTCTGTATAAAGTTGGAAATATCTACACCGCAATCTGTATAAATATGGAAATACCTACACCGCTATCTCTATAAACATCGAAATCTCTACAACGCCATCTGTATAAACATGGAAATACTTACAAAGTTCTCTGTATAAACATGGAAATATCTACAATGCCATCTGTATAAACTTGGAAATATCTACACAGCCATGTGTATATACATGGAAATATCTACACCGCTATCTATATAAACATGGAAATCACTACACCGCTATCTGTAAAAACATGGAAATATGTACAATGCTATCTCTGTAAACATGGAAATATCTACAGAGCTATGTGTGTAAACTTGGAAATATCTACACCGCTATCTGTGTAAATTTGGCAATACCTACACCGCAATCTGTGCAAAGATGGAAATACCTACACCGCTATCTCTGTAAACATGGAAATATCTACACCGATATCTTTATAAACATGGAAATATCTACACTGCAATCTGTATAAAGATGGAAATATCTACACCGCAATCTGTATAAATATGGAAATATCTACACCGCTATCTCCATAGACATGGAAATATCTACACGGCTATCTGTATAAACATGGAAATATCTACACTGCCATCTGTATAAAGATGGAAATATCTACACTGCGAGCTGTATAAACATGGAAATGTCTACAACGCTATCTGTATAAACACGGAAATAACAACACCGTTATCTGTATAAACATGGAAATAGCAACACCGCTATCTGTTTAAACATGGAAATATCTACACCGCTATCTCTATAAACATGGAAATACTTACACCACCATCTCTTTAAACATGGAGATATTTACAACGCTATCTCTATAAACATAGAAATAACTACACTGCCATCTCTATAAACATGGAAATATCTACACCGCCATCTGAATAAACATGGAAATATCTACACAGACATATGTATAAACATGGAAATATCTACACTGCCATCTGTAGAAACTTGGAAATATCTACACTGATATCTGTAGAAAAATGGAAATGTCTACAAAGTGATCTGTATAAACATGGGAATATCTACACCGCTACCTGTATAAACATGGAAATATCTACACCGCTATCTGTATCAACAGGGAAATAACTACACCGCAATCTGTATAAACACGGAAATAACAATGCTATCTCTGTAAACATGGAAATATCTACACAGCTATCTGTGTAAACTTGGAAATATCTACACCGATATCTGTGTACATTTGGCAATACCTACACCGCAATCTGTGCAAAGATGGAAATACCTACACCGCTATCTCTGTAAACATGGAAATATCTACACCGATATCTGTATAAACATGGAAATATCTACACTGCCATCTGTATGAACATGGAAATATCTACAGCGCCATCTGTATAAACACGGAAATAACTACACCGCCATCTGTACACACATGGAAATATCTACACAGCCATCTGTATAAACATGGAAATATCTACACTGCTATCTCTATAGACATGGAAATATCTACACCGCTATCCGTATAAACATGGAAATATCTATACCGCAGTCTCTATAAACATGGAAATATCTATACCGCTATCTGTATAAACACGGAAATACCCACACCGCTATCTGTATAAACATGGATATACCCACACCGCTATCTGTATAAAGATGGAAATATCTGCACCGCTATCTTTATAAACATGGAAATATCTGCAACTCTATATGTGTAAACATAGAAATATCTACACGGCTATTTGTGTAAACATGGAAATATCTGCACCGCTATCTGTATAAAGATGGAAATATCTACACCACTATCTGTAAAACGTGGAAATATCTACACCGCTCTCTGTATAAACCTGGAAATATCTACACCGATATCTGTATAAACATGGAAATATCTACACCGCTATCTGTATAAAAAACGAAATATCTACACCGCCATCTGTATGAACATGGAAATACCTACACCGCTATCTGTATAAATATGGAAATATCCACATCGCGATCTCTATAAACATGGAAATACCTACACCGCTTTCTCTATAAACATGGAAGTATCTACACTGAAATCTCTATATACATGGAAATATCTACACCGCCATCTCTATAAACATGAAAATATCTACACCGCCATTTCAGAAACATGGATGTATCTACACCGCCATCTGTATAAACATGGAAATATCTTCACCACTATCTGTATAAACATGGAAATATCTTCACTGCCATGTGTATAAACATGGAAATATCTACACCGCCATCTGTATAAAGATGGAAATACCTACACCGCAATCTGTACAAATATGGAAATACCTACACCGCTACCTCTATAGACATGTAAATATCTACACCGCTATCTCTATAAACATGAAAATACTTACACCACCATCTCTATAAGAATGGAAATGTTTACACCGCTATCTCTATAAACATAGAAATAACTACACCGCCATCCCTATAAACATGGAAATATCTACACCGCCATCTGTATAAACATGGAAATATCTACACAGACATCTGTATAAACATGGAAATATCTACACTGCCATCTGTATAAACTTGGAAATATCTACACTGACATCTGTAGAAAGATGGAAATATCTACAAAGCGATCTGTATAAACATGGAAATATCTACACCACTATCTGTATCAACATGGAAATAACTACACCGCAATCTGTATAAACATGGAAAAATGTACAATGCTATCTCTGTAAACATGGAAATATCTACACAGCTATCTGTGTAAACTTGGAAATATCTACACCGCTATCTGTGTAAATTTGGCAATACCTACACCGAAATCTGTGCAAAGATGGAAATACCTACACCGCTATCTCTGTAAACATGAAAATATCTACACCGATATCTGTATAAACATGGAAATATCTACACTGCCATCTGTATAATGATGGAAGTATCTACACCAGAATCTGTATAAATATGGAAATACCTACACCGCTATCTCCATAGACATGGAAATATCTACACGGCTATCTGTATAAACAGGGAAATATCTACACTGCCATCTATATAAAGATGGAAATATCTACACTGCGAGCTGTATAAACATGGAAATGTCTACACCGCTATCTGTATAAACATGGAAATAACAACACCGTTATCTGTATAAACATTGAATTAGCAACACCGCTATCTGTTTAAACATAGAAATATCTACACCGCTGTCTCTATAAACATGAAAATACTTACACCACCATCTCTATGAACATGGAGATATTTACAACGCTATCTCTATAAACATAGAAATAACTACACTGCCATCTCTATAAACATGGAAATATCTACACCGCCATCTGAATAAACATGGAAATATCTACACAGACATATGTATAAACATGGAAATATCTACACTGCCATCTGTATAAACTTGGAAATATCTACATCGTTATTTGTATAAACAAGCAAATATCTACACCGCCATCTGTTTAAACATGGAAACATATACAAAGACATCTGTTTATACATGGAAATATCTACACCGCTATCTGCATAAACATGCTAATAACTACACCGCTATCTGTATAAATGCGGAAATATTTGCACCGCCATCCCTGTAAACATGGTAATATCAACATCGCGATCTGTATAAACATGCAAATATCTACACCATGATCTGTATAAACATGGAAATATCTACACCGCGATCTGTATAAACATGGAAATATGTACACCGTGATCTGTATAAACATGGAAATATCAACACTGCCATCTCTATAAACATGGAAATATCTACACCCCTATCTGTATAAACATGGAAATATCCACACAGTTATCTCTATAAACATGGAAAAATCAACTTCGCTATCTCTATGAACATGGAAATATCTACACCGCCATCTCTATAAACATGGAAATATCTACACTGCAATCAGTATAAACATGGAAATATCTACACCGCTATCTGTGTAAACATGGAAATATCTCCACTGCTATCTCTATAAACATCGAAATCTCTACAACGCCATCTGTATAAACATAGAAATACTTACAAAGCTATCTATATAAACATGGAAATAACTACACAGCCATGTGTATATACATGTAAATATCTACACCGCCATGTACTTATCCATAGAAATATCTGTGCCGCCATCTGTATAAACATGGAAATATCTACACGGTCATCTGTTTACAGATGGGAATATCAAGACCGCCATCTGTACAAACATGGAAATATCTGCACCGCCATCTTTATAAACATGAAAATATCTACACCGCGGTCTGTATAAACATGGAAATATCTACACCGCTATCTCTATAAACATGGAAATATCTACACCATGATCTGTATAAACATGGAAATATTTACACCGCTATCTGTATAAACATGGAAATATTTACACAGTTATCTGTATAAATATGGAAATATCTACACCACTATCTCTATAAACATGGAAATATCTACACCGCCATCTGTATAAACATGGAAATACCTACATTGCTATCTCTATAAACATGGAAATATCTACAATGCCATCTGTAAAAACATGGAAATACCTATACAGACATCTGTATAAACATGGAAATATCTACACCACCTTCTGTATAAACATGGAAATATCTACAATGCCATCTGTATACGCATGGAAAAACTACACGGCAATCTGTGTATACTTGGAAACATAAACACCACCATCTGTACAAACATGGAAATACGTACAACGCTGTCTCTATAAACATGGAAATATGTACACCGCTATGTGTATAAACATGGAAATATCTCCAATGCTGTCTGTATAAGCATGGAAATACCTTCACCGCAATCTGTATAAACATGGAAATATCTACACCGCTATCTGTATAAACATGGAAATATCTACACATCTGTCACTATAAACGTGGAAATACCTACACCGCCATCTGTATAAACATGGAAATACCTACAAAGTCATCTGTGTAAACATGGAAATATCAACTCAGCCATCTGTATAAACATGGAAATATCTACACAGCCATCTGTATATACATGGAAATATCTGCACTGCTACCTGTATAAACATGGAAATAACTACAACGCTATTTGTATAAACAAGGAAATATCTACACCGCCATCTGTTTAAACATGGAAATATATACACAGACATCTGTTTATACATGGAAATATCTACACCGCTATCTGAATAAACATGCTATTAACTACACCGCTATCTGTATAAATGTGGAAATATTTGCACGGCTCTCCGTATAAACATGGTAATATCAACACCGCGATCTGTATAAACATGGAAATATCTACACCATGATCTGTATAAACATGGAAATATCTACACCGTGATCTATATAAAAATGGAAATATCTACACCGCCATCTCTATAAACATGGAAATATCTACACCCCTATCTGTATAAACTTGGAAATATCCACACCGCTATCTCTATAAACATGGAAAAATCAACAACGCTATCTCTATGAACATGGAAATATGTACACCGCCATCTCTATAAACATGGAAATACCAACACCGCGATCAGTATAAACATGGAAATATCTGCACCGCCATCTATATAAACATGGAAATACTTACAGAGTTATCTGTATAAACATGGAAATATCTACACCGCCGTCTGTATAAACATGCAAATATCTAAACATCTATGTGTATATACATGGAAATATCTACACCGCTATCTATATAAACATGGAAATAACTACACCGCTATCTGTATAAACATGCAAATATCTCCACTGCTATCTCTATAAACATCGAAATAGCTACACTGACATCTGTATAAACATGGAAATACTTACAAAGTTATCTGTATAAACATGGAAATATCTACACCGCCATCTGTATAAACATGGAAATATCCACACAGCCATGTGTACATACATGGGAATATCTACACCGCTCTCTATATAAACATGGAAATATCTACACCGCTCTCTCTATATACATTTAAATATCTACACCGCCATCTACATATCCATAGAAATATCTGCGCCGCCATCTGTATAAACATGGAATTATCTAGGCGGTCATCTGTGTATAGATGGAAATATCAACACCGCCATCTGTACAAACTTGGAAATATCTACACCGCAGTCTGTATAAACATGGAAATATCTACACCGCTATCTGTATAAACATGGAAATATCGACACAGTCCTCTGTATAAATATGGAAATATCTGCATAGGCATCTGTGTAAACATGGAAATATCTGCACCGCTATCTGTATAAACATGGAAATACCTACACCACTGTCTCTATAAACATGGAAATATGTACACCGCTATGTGTATAAACATGGAAATATCTCCACTGCTGTCTGTATAAATATGGAAATACCTACACCGTTATCTGTTTAAACATGGAAATATCTACATCGCCATCTCTATAAACATTGAAATATCTACACTGCCATCTGTAAAAACATGGAAATATCTACACAGTCATCTGTATAAACATGGAAATATCTACACCACCATCTGTATAAACATGGAAATACCTACAATACCATCTGTATACACATGGAAATATCTACACAGACATCTGTATAAATATGGAAATATCTACACGGTCATCTGTATAAACATGGAAATATCTACACTGCCATCTGTAGAAAGATGGAAATATGTACACCGCTATCTCTGTAAATATGGAAATATCTACACCGCCATCTCTATAAACATGAAAATATCTACACTGCCATCTCCATAAAGATGGAAGTATCTACTCCGCCATGTGTATAAACACGGAAATATCTACACCACCATCTGTGTAAACGTGGAAATATCTACACCGCTATCTGTATAAACATGGAAATATCTACACCGCCATCTGCATGTCCATGGAAATATTTTCACCGCCATCTGTATAAACATGGAAATATCTACACGGCCATCTGTGTATAGATGGAAATATCAACACCGCCATCTGTGCAAACATGGAAATATCTACATCGCTATCTCTATAAACATGGAAATATCTGCACTGCCATCTGTAAATACTTGGAAATACCTATACAGTCATCTGTATAAACATGGAAATATCTACAATGCCATCTGTATATACATGGAAATATCTACAAAGCCATCTGTATAAACATGTAAATATCTACACTGCTATCTCTATAAACATGGAAATATCTACACCGCCATCTCTATAAACATGAAAATATCTACTCTGCCATCTCCATAAACATATAACTAACAACTCCGCCATCTGTATAAACATGGAAACATCTACACCGCCATCTGTGTGAATAAGGAAATAACTACAATGCCATCTTTATAAAGATATAAATATCTGCACCACGAGCTGTATAAACATGGAAATATCCACATCGCTATCTGTATAAAGGTGGAAATAACAACACCGCTATCGATATAAACATGGAAATATCTACAACACCATCTATATAAACATGGAAATATCTACACCGCTATGTCTATAAACATGGAAATACCTACACCGCTATCTCTATAAACATGGAAATACCTACACCGCCATCTGTATAATCATGGAAATATCTACACCGCGGTCTGTATAAACATGGAAATATCTACACCGTAATCTGTATAAACATGGAAATATCTACACCGCTATCTGTATAGATATGAAATATCTAAACCGCTATCTCTATAAAAATGGAAATATCTACACTGCTATCTGTATAAACATGGAAATATCCTCACTGCTATCTCTATGAACATGGATATATCTACACCGCTATCTCTATAAACATGGAAATATCTACACCGCCATCTCTATAAACATGGAAATATCTACAAAGCTATCTCTATAAACATGGTAATATCTACACCGCCATCTGTATAAACATGGAAATACCTACAAAGTCATCTGTATAAACATGGAAATAACTACACAGCCATCTGTATAAACATGGAAATATCTACACGGCCAACAGTGTATAGATGGTAATATCAACACCGCCATCTGTGCAAACTTGGAAATATCTACATCGCTATCTCTATAAACATGGAAATATCTGCACTGCCATCTGTAAAAACATGGAAATACCTATAGAGTCATCTACATAAACATGGAAATACCTAGAATGCCATCTGTATACACCAGGAAATATCTACACAGCCATCTGTTTAAACTTGTAAATATCTACACTGCTATCTCTATAAACATGGAAATATCTACCCAGCCATCTGTATATACATGGCAATGTCTACACCACTATCTGTATAAACATGGAAATATCTTCACAACTATCTCTATAAACATGGAAATATCTACACCGCCATATGCATAAACAAGGAAATACCTACAAAGTCATCTCTGTAAACATTGAAATATCTACACAGTCATCTGAATAAACATTTAAATATCTACACCACCATCTGTATAAACATGGAAATACCTACAATACCATCTGTATACACATGGAAATATCTACACAGACATCTGTATAAATATGGAAATATCTACACCGCCATCTGTATAAAAATGGAAATATCTACACTGCCATCTGTAGAAAGATGGAAATATCTACACTGCTATCCCTATAAATATGGAAATATCTACACCGCCATCTCTATAAACTTGAAAATATCTACACTGCCATCTCCATAAAGATGGAAGTATCTACTCCGCCATGTGTATAAACACGGAAATATCTACACCACCATCTGTGAAAACATGGAAATATCTACACTGCTATCTGTATTAACATGGAAATATCTACACGGCCATCTGTGTATAGATGGAAATATCAACACCGCCATCTGTACAAACATGGAAATATTTACACCACTATCTCTATAAACATGGAAATATCTGCACTGCCATCTGTAAAAACATGGAAATACCTATACAGTCATCTGTATAAACATGGAAATATCTACAATGCCATCTGTATACACATGGAAATATCTACAGAGCCATCTGTATAAACATGTAAATATCTACACTGCTATCTCTATAAACATGGAAATATCTACACCACCATCTATATAAACATGGAAATATCTACACCGCCATCTGTATAAACATGGAAATATATACAATGCCATCTGTATAAACATGGAAATATCTACACAGCCATCTGTATATACATGGAAATATCTACACCACTGTCAGTATAAACATGGAAATACCTACAATACCATCTGTATACACATGGAAATATCTACACAGACATCAGTATAAATATGGAAATATCTACACCGCCATCTGTATAAACATGGAAATATCTACACAGCGATCAGTATAAACATGGAAATATCTACACCGCTATCTGTATAAACATGGAAATATCTCCACTGCTATCCCTATAAACATCGAAATATCTACACCGCCATCTGTATAAACGTGGAAATACTTACATAGTTATCTGTATAAACATGGAAATATCTACACCGCCATCTGTATAAACATGGAAATATCTACACAGCCATGTGTATATACATGGAAATATCTACACCGGTATCTATATAAACATGGAAATAACTACACTGCTATCTGTATAAACATGGAAATATCTACACCGCCATCTACATATCCATAGAAATATCTGTTCCGCCATCAGTATAAACATGGAAATATCTACACGGTCATCTGTGTATAGATGGAAATATCAACAACGCCATCTGTACAAACATGGAAATATCTGCACCGCTATCTGTATAAACATGGAAATCACTACAACGCTGTTTGTATAAACAAGGAAATATCTACACCGCCATCTGTTTAAACATGCAAATATATACACAGACATCTGTTTATACACGGAAATATCTGCACCGCTATCTGTATAAATATGCTAATAACTACACCGCTATCTGTATAAATGTGGAAATATTTGCACCGCTATCCCTATAAACATGGTAATATCAACACCGTGGTCTGTATAAACATGGAAATATCTATACCATGATCTGTATAAACATGGAAACATCTACACCGTGATCTGTATAAAAATGGAAATATCTACACCGCCATCTCTATAAACATGGAAATATCTACACCCCTACCTGTATAAACATGGAAATATCCACACCGCTATCTGTATAAACATGAAAATATCTATACAGCCATGTGTATATACATGGAAATATCTACACCGCTATCTATATAAACATGGAAATAACTACACCGCTTTCTGTATGAACATGGAAATAATTACACCGCGGTCTGTATAAACATGGAAATATCTACAGCGCTATCTGTATAAACATGGAAATATCTACACCGCTATCTCTATAAACATGGAAATATCTACACCGTGATCTGTATAAACATGGAAATATTTACACAGATATCTGTATAAACATGGAAATATCTACATCGCTATCTGAATAAACAGGGAAATATCTCCACCGCTATCTGTATAAACACGGAAATATCTACACCGCTATCTGTATAAACATGGAAATATCTACACCGCCATCTGTATAAAGATGGAAATATCTACACTGCAATCTGTATAAATATGGAAATAACTAAACCGCTATCTCTATAGACATGGAAGTATCTACACCGCCATCTGTATAAACATGGAAATATCTACACTGCCATCTGTATAAAGATGGAAATATCTACACCGCGAGCTGTATAAACATGGAAATATCTACACCGCTATTTGTATAAACAAGGAAATATCTTCATCGCCATCTGTTTAAACATGGAAATATATACACAGACATCTGTTTATACATGGAAATATCTACACCGCTATCTGTATAAACATGCTAATAACTACACCCCTATCTGTATAAATGTGGAAATATTTGCACCGCTATCGCTATAAACGTGGTAATATCATCACCGCGATCTGTATAAACATGGAAATATCTACACCATGATCTGTATAAACATGGAAATATCTGCACTGCGATCTGTAAAAACATGGAAATATCTACACCATGATCTGTTTAAATATGGAAATATCTACAACGCCATCTGTATAAACATGGAAATATCTAAACCCCTATCTGAATAAACATGGAAATATCCACACAGCTATCTCTATAAACATGGAAAAATAAACACCGCTATCTCTATGAACATGGAAATATCTACACCGCCATCTCTATAAACATGGAAATATCTACACCGTGATCAGTATAAACATGGAAATATCTACACCGCTATCTGTATAAACATGAAAATATCTACAAAGCCATGTGTATATACATAGAAATATCTACACCTCTATCTGTATAAAGATGGAAATATCTACAATGCTATCTCTGTAAACATGGAAATACCTACACAGTTATCTGTGTAAACTTGGAAATATCTCCACCGCTATCTGTGTAAGTTTGTCAATACCTACACCGCAATCTGTGCAAAGATGGAAATACCTACACCGCTATCTCTATAAACATGGAAATATCTACACCGATATCTGTATAAACATGGAAATATCTATACTGCCATCTGTATAAACATGGAAATACCTACACCGCTTTCTCTATAAACATGAGAATATCTACACTGCTATCTCTATATACATGGAAATATCTACAACTCCATCTCTATAAACATGAAAATATCTACACCGCCATCTTCAGAAACATGGATGTATCTACACCGCCATCTGTATAAACATGGAAATACCTACACCACTATCTGTAAAATATGGAAATGTCTTCAGTGCCATCTGTATAAACATGGAAAAATCTACACACCCATCTCTATAAACAAGGAAATATCTACACCGCCATCTGCATAAACATGGAAATATCTACACAGAAATCTGTATAAAATGGAAATATCTACACTGCCATCTGTATAAACTTGGAAATATCTACACAGCCATCTGTATAAACATGGAAATATCTACAATGCCATCTGTATACACATGGAAATATCTACACAGCCATCTGTATAAACATGGAAATATCTACACCGCTATCTCTATAAACATGGAAATATCTACACCGCTATCTATATTAACAGGGAAATATCTACACCAATATCTATATTAACATGGAAATATCTACATCGCTATCTGAATAAACAGGGAAATATCTCCACCGCTATCTGTATAAACACGGAAATATCTACACTGCTATCTGTATAAACATGGAAATATCTACACCGTCATCTGTATAAAGATGGAAATATCTACACTGCAATCTGTATAAATTTGGAAATAACTACACCGCTATCTCTATAGACATGGAAGTATCTACACCGCCATCTGTATAAACATGGAAATATCTACACTGCCATCTGTATAAAGATGGAAATATCTACCCCGCGAGCTGTATAAACATGGAAATATCTACACCACAATCTCTATAAACATGAAAATATCTACAATGCTATCTCTGTAAACATGGAAATATCTACACAGCTATCTGTGTAAACAAGGAAATATCTACACTGCTGTCTGTATAAACATGGAAATACCAACACCGCTATCTGTATAAACATGGGAATATCTACACCGCTATTTATATAAACATGAAAATACTTACACCACCATCTCTATAAACATGGAAATATTTACACCGCTATCTCTATAAACTTAGAAATAAGTAGGTCGCCATCTCTATAAACATGGAAATATCTACACCGCTATCTGTATCAACATGGAAATAACTACACCACAATCTGTATAAACATGGAAATATCTACAATGTTATCTCTGTAAACATGGAAATATCTACACAGTTATTTGTGTAAACTTGGAAATATCTCCACCACTATCTGTGTAAGTTTGTCAATACCTACACCGCAATCTGTGCAAAGATGGAAATACCTACACCGCTATCTCTATAAACATGGAAATATCTACACCGATATCTGTATAAACATGGAAATATCTATACTGCCATCTGTATAAACATGGAAATATCTACACCGCTATTTGTATAAACAAGGAAATAACTTCATCGCCATCTGTTTAAACATGGAAATATATTCACAGACATCTGTTTATGCATAGAAATATCTACACCGCTATCTGTATAAACATGCTAATAACTACACCGCTATCTGTATAAATGTGGAAATATTTGCACCGCTATCCCTATAAACATGGTAATATCAACACCGTGATCTGTATAAACATGGAAATAGCTACACCATGATCTGTATAAACATGGAAATATCTACACCGCGATCTGTATAAAAATGGAAATATCTACACCGTGATCTGTATAAACATGGAAATATCTTCACCGCCATCTCTATAAACATGGAAATATCTAAACCCCTATCTGTATAAACATGGAAATATCCACACCGCTATCTCTATAAACATGGAAAAATCAACACCGCTATCTCTGTATACATGGAAATATCTACACCGCCATCTCTATAAACATGGAAATATCTACACCGCGATCAGTATAAACATGGAAATATCTACACCGTTATCTGTATACACATGGAAATATCTCCACTGCTATCTCTATAAACATCGAAATATCTACACCGCCATCTCTATAAACATGGAAATATCTACACCGCGATCAGTATAAACATGGAAATATCTACACCGTTATCTGTATAAACATGGAAATATTTACACTGCCATCTGTATAAACATGGAAATATCTACAGCGCCATCTGTATAAACATGGAAATAACTACACTGCCATCTGTACACACATGGAAATATCTACACCGCCATCTGTATAAACATGGAAATATCTACACAGCCATGTGTATATACATGAAAATAACTACACCGCTATCTATATAAACATGGAAATAACTGCACCGCTATCTGTATAAACATGGAAATATCTACACGGTCATCTGTGTATAGATGGAAATATCAACACCGCCATCTGTACAAATATGGAAATATCTACACCGCTATCTGTATACACATAGAAATACCTACACTGCAGTCTGTATAAACATGGAAATGTCTACACCGGTATCTGTATAAACATGGAATTATCTACAGCACGATCTGTATAAACATGGAAATATTTACACTGCTATCTGCATAAACCTGGAAATATCTACAATGCTATTACTATAAATATGGAAATATGTACACCGCCATCAGTATAAACAAGGAAATAACTACACAGTCATGTGTAGGAACATGGAAATATCTACACCACCGTTTGTATAAAGATGGAAATATCTACAACCTTATCTGTATAAACATGGAAATATCAACACAGTGATCTGTTTAAACATGGAAATATGTACAGCACTCTCTGAATAAAGATGGAAATATCTACACTGCTATCTGTAAAAACATGGAAATATCATCACCACTATCTGTATAAATATGGAAATATTTACACCGCTATCTCAATAAACATGGAAATATCTACACCTCTATCTCTATAAACATGGAAATATCTACACCGCCATCTGTATTAACATGGAAATATCTACACAGTCATATGTATAAACCTGGAAATATCTACACTGTCATCTATATAAACATGGAAATATTTACACAGAACTCTGTATAAACATGGAAATATCGGCACAGCCATCTGTATAAACATGGAAATATCTACACCGCTATCTGTATAAACATGGAAATATCTACACCGCTATGGGTATTAACTTGGAAATATCTCCATTGCTATCTGTGTAAACATGGACATATCTCCACCGCAATCTGTATAAACATGAAAATATCAACACCGCTATCTCTATAAACATGGAAATATCTACACTGCCATTTGTACAAACATGGAAATATCTATACAGTCATCTGAAGAAATATGGAAATATCTACACCTCTATCTCTTTAAACATGGAAATAACTACACCGCTACCTCTATAAACATGGAAATATCTACAACGCTATCTCCATCAACATGGAAATATATACACCGCCATCTCTTTAAACATGGAGATATCTACAACGCCATTTACATAAAGAAGAAAATATCTACATTGCCATCTGTGTAAACATGGAAATATCTACACCGCCATCTCTATAAACATGGAAATATCTACACTGCCATTTGTAGAAAGATGGAAATATCTACACCGCCATCTGTATAAACGTGGAAATATCTACACCGCCATCTGTATAAACATGGAAATATCTACACAGCAATCTGTATAAACATGGAAATATCTACGCCGCCATCTGTATAAACATGGAAATATCTACACTGCTATCTGTGTAAACATGGAAATATCTACACCGCTATCTGTATAAACATGGAAATATCTACACTGCGATCTGTATAAATATGGAAATATCTACACCGCGATCTGAATAAACGGGGAAATATCTTCACTACGATCTGTATAAACATGGAAATATCTACACCGCTATCTGTATAAACATGGAAATATCTACACCACCATCTCTAGAAATATGGAAATATCTACACCGCTATCTGTATAAACATGGAAATATCTGCACCGCTATCTCTATAAACTTGGAAATATCTACAAAGCCGTCTGTATAAAAAGGGAAATACCTACACAGTCATATGTATAAACATGGAAATATCTACACCGCAATCTGTATAAACATGGAAATATCTACACCGCTATCTGTATAATTACGAAATATCTAAACCGCTATCTCTATAAAAATGGAAATATCTAAACTGCTATCTGTATAAACATGGAAATATCCTCACTGCTATCTCTATGAACATGGATATATCTACACCGCTATCTCTATAAACATTGAAATATCTACACCGCCATCTCTATAAACATGGAAATATCTACACCGCCATCAGTGTTAACATGGAAATATCTACAGTGCTATCTGTATAAACATGGAAATATCTACACCGCTATCTGTATCAACATGGAAATATCTACACTGCGACCTGTATAAACATGGAAATATCTACACCGCTATCTGTATAAACATGGAAATATCTGCACCGCTATCTCTATAGACATGGAAATATCTACACAGTCATCAGAATAAACATGGAAATATCTACACCACCATCTGTATCAACATGGAAATACCTACAATACCATCTGTATACACATGGAAATATCTACACAGACATCTGTATAAATATGGAAATATCTACATCGCCATCTGTATAAACATGGAAATATCTACACCACTATCTGTATAAACATGGAAATATCTACACCGCTATCTGTATAAACATCAAAATATCTCCACTGCTATCTCTATAAACGTCGAAATATCTACACCGCCTTCTGTATAAACATGGAAATATCTACACAGCCATCTGTATATACATGGAAATATCTACACCAGTATCTATATAAACATGGAAATAACTACACCGCTATCTGTATAAACATGGAAATATCTACACCGCCATCTACATATCCATAGAAATATCTGTGCCGCCATCTGTATAAACATGGAAATATTTACACGGTCATCTGTGTATAGATGGAAATATCAACACGCCATGTATACAAACATGGAAATATCTGCACCGCTATCTGTAAAAACATGAAAATATCTACACCGTGGTCAGTATAAACATGGAAATATCTACAACGCTATCTGTATAAACATGGAAATATCTGCACCGCTATCTCTATAGACATGGAAGTATCTACACTGTCATCCGAATAAACATGGAAATATCTACACCACCACCTGTATAAACATGGAAATACCTACAATACCATCTGTATACACATGGAAATATCTACACAGACATCTGTATAAATATGGATATATCTACACTATGATCTGTATAAACATGGAAATATTTACACTGATATCTGTATTAACATGGAAATATCTACACAGTTATCTGTATAAATATGGAAATATCTACACCGCTATCTCTATAAAAATGGAAATATCTACACCAACATCTGTATAAACATGGAAATATCTACACTGCTAACTCTATAAACATGGAAATATCTTCAATGCCATCTGTAAAAACATGGAAATACCTATACAGTCATCTGTATAAACATGGAAAAATCTACACCACCATCTGTATAAACATGGAAATATCTACAATGCCATGTGTATACACATGGAACTACCTACACGGCAATCTGTGTATTGATGGAAACATCAACACCGCCATCAGTACAAACACGGAAATATCTACACCGCTATCTCTATAAACATGGAAATATCTACACTGCGGTCTGTATAAACATGTAAATATCTACACCGGTATCTGTATAAACATGGAAATATCTACACTACGATCTGTATAAACATGGAAATATTTACACCGCTATCTGTATAAACAAGGAAATATCTGCACCGCTATGTCTATAAACATGGAAATATCTTCAAAGCCATCGGTATAAACAGGGAAATAGCTACACAGTCATGTGTATAAACACGGAAATATCTACACCGCAATCTGTATAAACATGGAAATATCTACACCGCTATATATATAAATACGAAATAGCTAAACTGCTATCTCTATAAAAATGGAAATATCTAAACTGCTATCTGAATAAACATGGAAATATCCTCACTGCTATCTCTATGAACATGGATATATCTACACCGCAGTCTCTATAAACATTGAAATATCTACACCGCCATCTCTATAAACATGGAAATATCTACACCGCCATCTGTATAAACATGGAAATACCTACAGCACTATCTGTATAAACATGGAAATATCTCCACTGCTATCTCTATAAACATCGAAATATCTACACCGCCTTCTGTATAAACATGGAAATACTTACAAAGTTATCTGTATAAACATGGAAATATCTACAGAGCCGTCTGTATAAACATGGAAATATCTACACAGCCATGTGTACATCCATGGAAATATCTACACCGCTCTCTAAATAAACATGGAAATAAGTACAGCGCTATCTGTATATTCATGGAAATATCTACACCACCATCTACATATCCATAGAAATATCTGCGCTACCATCTGTATAAACATGGAAATATCTACACGGTCATCTGTGTATAGATGGAAATATCAACACCGCCATCTGTACAAACATGGAAATATATACACCGCTATCTGTATAAACATGGAAATATCTGCACCACTATCTGCATGTCCAAGGAAATATCTACGCCGCCATCTGTTTTAACATGGAAATATCTACACCGCCATCTGTATAAACATGGAAATATCTACACAGCCATGTGTATATACATGGAAATATATACACCGATATCTATATAAACATGGAAATAACTACACCGCTATCTGTATAAACATGGAAATATCTACACTGCCATCTGCATGTCCATGGAAATATCTACGCCGCCATCTGTATAAACATGGAAATATCTACACGGCCATCTGTGTATAGAGGGAAATATCAACACCGCCATCTGTACAAACATGGAAATATCTACATCGCTATCTCTATAAACATGGAAATATCTGAACTGCCATCTGTAAAAACATGGAAATACCTATACACTCATCTGTATAAACATGGAAATATATACTTCGCTATCTGTATAAACAGGGAAATATCTCCACCGCTATCTGTGTAAACATGGAAATATCTACACCGCTATCTGTATAAACATGGAAATATCTACAACGCTATCTGTGCAAACATTGTAATATCTACACGGCTATCTGTGTAAACTTGGAAATATCTACACAGGTATCTGTGTAAAAATGGAAATATCTACACGGCAATCTGTGCAAAGAGGGAAATATCTACACAGCTATCTCTGAAAACATGGAAATATCTACACCGCTATCTGTATAAACATGGAAATATCTACACCACTATCTGTATAAACAAGGAAATATCTACACCGCCATATGTAGAGACATGGAAATATCTACACCACCATCTGTATAAACATGGAAATACCTACACCGCTATCTGTAGAAATATGGAAATACCTACACCGCTATCTCTATAAACATAGAAATACCAACACCGCTTTCACTATAAACATGGAAATATCTACATCCCAATCTCTATAGACATGGAATTATCTACACGGCAATCTCTATAAACATGAAAATATCTACACCGCCATCTTCAGAAACATGGCTGTATCTACACCGCCATCTGTATAAAGATGGAAATATCTACACCACTATCTGTATAAACAAAAAAAATCTTCACTGCCATCTGTATAAAGATGGAAGTATCTGCACTGCGAGTTGTATAATCATGGAAATATCTACACCGCTATCTCTATAAACATGGAAATATCTACACCGCTATCTGTATAAAAATGGAAATATCTACACCGCTATCTGTATAAACCTGGAAAGATCTACACAGCTATTTGCATAAATATGGAAATATCTACAACGCTGTCTCTCTAAACATGGAAATGTCTACACCGCTATCTGTATAAACATGGAAATATCTACATCCTTATCTCTATAAACATGAAAATATCTACACTGACATATGTATAAACATGGAAATAACTTCACAGTCATCTGTTTAAACATGGAAATATTTACACCACCATCTGTATAAACATGGAAATATCTACATGGAAAGCTGTATAAACATGGAAATATCTAGAGAGTCATCTCTATAAACACGGAAATATCTATACCGCTATCTGTATAAACATGGAAATACCCACACCGCTATCTGTATAAACATGGAAATAGCCACACCGCTATCTGTATAAACATGGAAATGTCTGCACCGCTATCTTTATAAACATGGAAATATCTGCAACACTATCTGTGTAAACATAGAAATATCTACACGGCTATTTGTGCAAACATGGAAATATCTGCACCGCTATCTGTATAAAGATGGAAATATCTACACCACTATCTGTAAAACGTGGAAATATCTACACCGCTCTCTGTATAAACCTGGAAATATCTACACCGATATCTGTATAAATAAGGAAATATCAACACCGCGATCTGTATAAACATGGAAATACCTACACCGATATCTGTATAAATATGGAAATATTCACACCGCTATCTCTGTAAACATGGAAATACCTACACCGATTTCTCTATAAACATGGAAATATCTACACTGCAACCTCTATATACATGGAAATATCTACACCGCCACCTCTATAAACATGAAGATATCTACACCGCCATCTTTAGAAACATGGATGTATCTACACCGCCATCTGTATAAACATGGAAATATCTACACCACTATCGGTATAAACATGTAAATATCTTCACTGCAATCTGTATAAACATGGAAATATCTACACCGCCATCTGTATAAAGATGGAAATATCTACTCCGCAATCTGTATAAATATGGAAATACCTACACCGCTACCTCTATAGATATGTAAATATCTACACCGCTATCTGTATAAACATGGAAATATCTCCACTGCTGTCTCTATAAACATGGAAATATTTCCACCGTTATCTGTTTAAACATGGAAATATCTACAGCGCCATCTCTATAAACATTGAAATATCTACACTGCCATCTGTAAAAACATGGAAATATCTACACAGTCATCTGAATAATCATGGAAATATCTACACCACCATATGTATAAACATGGAAATATCTACAATACCATCTGTATACACATGGAAATAACTACACAGACATCTGTATAAATATGGAAATATCTACACGGCCATCTGTATAAACATGGAAATATCTACACCACGATCTGTATAAACATGGAAATATCTACACGGCGATCTGTATAAACATGGAAATATCTTCACCACGATCTGCATAAACATGGAGACATCTACAACGCTATCTGTATAAACATGGTAATATCTACACCACCATCTATATAAACATGGAAATATCCACACCGCCATCTGTGTAAACATGGAAATATCTACAATGCCATCTGTAGAAAGATGGAAATATCTACACCACAATCTGTGTAAACATGGAAATATCTACACCGATATCTGTAAAAACATGGAAATATCTACACCGCTATTTGTATAAACATGGAAATATCTACACCGCGATCTGTATAAACATGGAAATATCTACACCGCGATCTCTATAAACATGGAAATATCTACACCGCAATCTGTATAAACATGGAAATATGTACACAGCTATCTCCATAAACATGTAAATATCTACACCGCCATCTGTATAAACATGGAAATACCTACAAAGTCTTCTGTATAAACACGGAAATATCTACACAGCCGTCTGTATAAACTTGGAAATATCTACAAAGCCATCTGTATATACATGGAAATATCTACACCGCTATCTGTATAAACATGGAAATAACTACACCGCTATTTGTATAAACAAGGAAATATCAACACCGTGATCTGTATAAACATGGAAATATCTACACTGCGATCTCTATAAACATGGAAATATCTACACCCCTATCTGTATAAACATTGAAATATCCACACCGCTATCTCCATAAACATGGAAAAATCAACACCTCCATCTCTATGAACATGGAAACACCTACACCGCCATCTGTATAAACATGGAAATATCTATACCATGATCAGTATAAACATGGAAATATCTACACCGCTATCTCTATAAACATGGAAATATCTCCACTGCTATCTCTATAAACATCGAATTATCTACACCGCCATCTGTATAAACATGGAAATACTTACAAAGTTATCTGTATAAACATGGAAATATCTACACCGCCATCTGTATAAACGTGGAAATATCTACACAGCCATGTGTACATACATGGAAATATCTTCACCGCTATCTGAATAAACATGGAAATATCTACACCGCGATCTGTATAAACATGGAAATATCTACACTGTGATCTGTATAAACATGGAAATATCTTCAACACGATCTGTATAAACATGGAAATATCTACACCGCTATCTGTATAAACATGGTAATATCCACACCACCATCTATATAAACATGGAATTATCTACACCGCCATCTGTATAAACATGGAAATATCTACAATGCCATCTGTAGAAAGATGGAAATAACTACCCCGCAATCTGTGTAAACATGGAAATATCTACACCGATATCTGTAAAAACATGGAAATATCTACAATGCTATCTGTATAAACTTGGAAATATCTACACCGTGATCTGTATATACATGGAAATATCTACACCGTGATCTCTATAAACATGGAAAAATCCACACCGCTATCTCTATGAACATGGAAATATCTACACCACAATCATTATAAACATGGAAATATCTACACCGCTATCTGTAAAAACATGGAAATATCTCCACTGCTATCTCTATAAACATCGAAATATCTACACCGCCATCTGTATAAACATGGAAATACTTACAAAATTATCTGTATAAACATGGAAATATCTACACCGCCATCTGTATATACATGGAAATATCTACACAACCATGTGCACATACATGGAAATATCTACACCGCTATGTATATAAACATGGAAATAACTACACTGCTATCTGTATAAACATGGAAATATCTACACCACCATCTACATATCCATGGAAATATCTGCGCCGCCATCTGTATAAACATGGAAATATCTACACTGTCATCTGTGTATAGATGTAAATATCAACACCACCATCTGTACAAACATGGAAATATCTGCACCGCTATCTGTATAAACATGGAAATATCTACACCGCGGTCTCCATAAACATGGAAATATTTACACCGCTATCTGTATAAACATGGAAATATCTACACCGCTATCTCTATGAACATGGAAATATCTACACCGTGATCTGTAGAAACATGGAAATATTTACACCGCTATCTGAATAAACATGGAAACTTCTACACCGTTATCTGTATAAATATGGAAATATCTACACCACCATCTGTATAAACATGGAAATATCTACACCTGTATCTGTATAAACATGGAAATATCTACACCACGATCTGTATAAACATGGAAATATCTACACCACGAGCTGTCTAAACATGGAAATATATACACCGCTATCTGTATAAACATGGAAATATCTGCACCGCTATCACTATAAATATGGAAATATCTACAAACCATCTGTATAAACATGGAAATACCTACACAGTCATGTGTAGGAACATGGAAATATCTACACTGCCATCTGTATAAACATAGAAATATCTACACAGCCCTCTGTATAAATATGGAAATATCTGCATAGGCATCTGTATAAACATGGAAATATCTGCACCGCGATCTGTATAAACGTGGATATATCTTCACCACGATCTGTATAAACATGGAAATATCTACACGGCCATCTGTGTATAGATGGAAATATCAGCACCGCCATCTGCACAAACATGGAAATATCTACACCGCTATCTCTATACACATGGAAATATCTGCACTGCCATGTGTAAAAACATGGAAATACCTATACAGTCATCTGTATAAACATGGAAATATCTACAATGCCATCTGTATACACATGGAAATATCTTCACAGACATCTGTATAAATATGGAAATATCTACACCACCAGCTGTATAAACATGGAAATATCTACACTGCCATCTGTAGAAAGATGGAAATATCTACACCGCTATCTCTATAAATATGGAAATATCTACACCGCCATCTCTATAAACATGAATTTATCTACACTGCCATCTCCATAAATATGGAAGTATCTACTCCGCCATGTGTATACACACGGAAATATCTACACCACCATCTGTGTAAACATGGAACTATCTACACCGCTATCTGTATAAACATGGAAATAGCTTCACCGCCATCTGCATTTTCATGGAAATATCTATGCCGCCAACCGTATAAACATGGAAATATCTACACGACCATCTGTGTATAGATGGAAATATCAACACCGCCATCTGTAGAAACATGGAAATATCTACACCGCTATCTCTATAAACATGGAAATATCTGCACTGCCATCTGTAAAAACATGGAAATACCTACATAGTCATGTGTAGAAACATGGAAATATCTAAACTGCCATCTGTATAAACATGGAAATATCTACACAGCCCTCTGTCTAAATATGGAAATATCTGCATAGGCATCTGTATAAACATGTAAATATCTGCACCGCTATCTGTAAATACATGTAAATACCTACACCGCTGTCTCTATAAACATGGAAATATGTACACCGCTATGTGTATAAACATGGAAATACCTCCAATGCTGTCTGTATAAACATGGAAATATCTACACCGCGATCTGTATAAACATGGAAATATCTACACCGCTATCTGTATAAACATGGAAATATCTACACAGCTATCTCTATAAACGTGGAGATATGTACACCGCCATCTGTATAAACATTTAAATACCTACAAAGTCACCTGTATCAACATGGAAATATCTACAAAGCCGTCTGTATAAACATGGAAATATCTACACAGCCCTCTGTATATACATGGAAATATCTACACCGCTATCTGTATAAACATGGAAATAACAACACTGCTATTTGTATAAACAAGGAAATATCTACACCGTGATCTGTATAAACATGGAAATATTTACACCGCTATCTGTATAAACATGGAAATTTCTACACCGTTATCTGTATAAATATGGAAATATCTTCACCGCTATCTCCATAAACATGGAAATATGTACACCGCCATCTGTATAAACATTGAAATACCTATACAGTCATGTGTGTAAACATGGAAATATCTACACCACCATCTGTATACACATGGAAATATCTACAATGCCATCTGTAAACAGATGGAAATACCTACACAGCAATCTGTGTATAGATGGAAACATCAACACCGCCATCTGTACAAACTTGGAAATATCTACACCGCTATCTCTATAAACATAGAAATATCTACACTGCGGTCTGTATAAACATGGAAATATCTACACCGGTATCTGTATAAACATGGAAATATCTACACCACGATCTGTATAAACATGGAAATATATACACCGCTATCTGTATAAACATGGAATTATCTGCACCGCTATCTCTATAGACGTGGAAATATCTACAAAGCCATCTGTATAAACATGGAAATACCTATACAGTCATGTGTAGGAACATGGAAATATCTACACAGCGATTTGTATAAACATGGAAATAACTACACTGCGATCTGTATAAACATGGAAATATCTACACCGCTATCTGTAAAAATATGATTTATCTAAACCGCTATCACTATAAAAATGGAAATATCTACACTGCTATCTGTATAAACACGGAAATATACTCACTACTATCTGTATGTACAAGGATATATCTACACCGCTATCTCTATAAACATGGAAATATGTACACCGCTATGAGTATAAACATGGAAATATCTCCAATGCTGTCTGTATAAACATGGAAATATCTACACCGCGATCTGTATAAACATGGAAATATCTACACCGCTATCTGTATAAACATGGAAATATCTATAGAGCTATCTCTATAAACGTGGAGATATGTACACCGCCATCTGTATAAACATTTAAATACCTACAAAGTCATCTGTATAAACATGGAAATACCTACAAAGCCATCTGTATAAACATGGAAATATCTACACTGCCATCTGTATAAACATGGAAATATCTACACCGCTATCTGTTTAAACATGGAAATATCTGCACCGCTATCTCTATAAACATGGAAATATCTACAAAGCCATCTGTATAAACATGGAAATACCTACACAGTCATGTGTAGAGACATGGAAATATCTACACTGCCATCTGTATAAACATGGAAATATCTACACAGCCCTCTGTACAAATATGGAAATATCTGCATAGGCATCTGTATAAACATGTAAATATCTGCAACGCTATCTGTATATACATGGAAATACCTACACCGCTGTCTCTATAAACATGGAAATATGTACACCGCTATGCGTATAAACTTGGAAATATCTCCACTGCTGTCTGTATAAACATGGAAGTATCTACACCGTGATCTGTATAAACAAGGAAATATCTACACCGCTTTCTGTATAATCATGGAAATATCTACACAGTTATCTCTATAAACATGGAAATATCTACACCGCCATGTGTACAAACATGGAAATACCTACAAAGTCATCTGTATAAACATGGAAATATCTACACAGCCATCTGTATAAACATGGAAATATCTACACAGCCATCTGTATATACATGGAAATATCAACACCGCTATCTGTATTAACATGGAAATAACTACACCGCTATCTGTATAAGCAAGGAAATATCTATGCCGCCATCTGTTTAAGTATGGAAATATATACACAGACATCTGTTTATACATGGAAATATCTACACCACTATCTGTATAAACATGCTAATAACTACACCGCTATCTGTATAAATGTGGAAATATTTGCACCGCTATCCCTATAAACGTGGTAATATCAACACGGCGGTATGAATAAACATGGAAATATCTACACCATGATCTGTATAAACATGGAAATATCTACACCGCGATCTGTATAAACATCGAAATATCTACAGCGTGATCTGTATAAACATGGAAATATCTACACCGCCATCTCTATAAACATGGAAATATCTACACCGTGATCAGTATAAACATGGAAATATCTAAACCGCTATCTGTATAAACATGGAAATATCTCCACTGCTATCTCTATAAACATCAAAATGTCTACACCGCCATCTGTATAAACATGGAAATACTTACAAAGTTATCTGTATAAACATGGAAATATCTACACCGCCATCTGTATAAACATCGAAATATCTACACAGCCAAGTGTATATACTTAGAAATATCTACACCGCTATCTATATAAACATGGAAATAACTACACCGCTATTTGTATAAACATGGAAATATCTCCACTGCTATCTCTATAAACATCGAAATATCTACACGACCATCTGTATAAGCATGCAAATACTTACAAAGTTATCTGTATAAACATGGAAATATCTACACCGCCATCTGTATAAACATGGAAATATCTACACAGGCATGTGTACATACATGGAAATATCTACACCGCTCTGTATATAAACATGGAAATAACTACACCGCTATCTGTATATAAATCGAAATATCTACACCGCCATCTACATATCCATAGAAATATCTGCGCCGCCATCTGTATAAACATGGAAATATCTTCACGGTCAACTGTGTATAGATGGAAATATCAACGCCGCAATCTGTACAACATGGAAATATCTGCTACGCTATCTATGTAAACATGGAAATATTTACACCGCCGTCTGTATAAACATGGAAATATCTACATCGCTATCTGTATAAACATGGAAATATCTACACCGCTATCTCTATAAACATGGAAATATCTACACAGCCATCTGTGTAAACCTGGAAATATCTGCACTGTCATCTATATAAACATGGAAATATCTACAGAGAACTCTGTATAAACATGGAAATATCGGCACAGCCATCTGTATAAACATGGAAATATCTACAACGCTATCTGTGTAAACATGGAAATATCTACACCGCCATCTGTATAAACATGGAAATATCTACACCGCGATCTGTATAAACATGGAAATATCTACACCGCGATCTGTAAAAACATGGAAATATCTACACCGTTATCCGTATAAATATGGAAATATCTACACCGCTATCTCTATAAACATGGAAATATCTACACCGCCATCTTTATAAACATGGAAATATCTACACTGCTATCTCTATAAACATGGAAATATCTACAATGCCATCTGTAAAAACATGGAAATACCTATACAGTCATCTGCATAAACATGGAAATATCTACACCACCATCTGTATAAACATGAAAATATCTACAATGCCATCTGTATACACATGGAAATACCTACACGGCAATCTGTGTATAGATGGAAACATCAACACCGCCATCTGTACAAACATGGAAATATCTACACCGCTATCTCTATAAACATGGAAATATCTACACTGCGGTCTGTATAAACATGGAAATATCTACACCGGTATCTGTATAAACATGGAAATATCTACACCACAATCTGTATAAACATGGAAATATTTACACCGCTATCTGTATAAACATGGAAATATCTGCACCGCTATCTCTATAAACATGGAAATATCTACAAAGCCATCTGTTTAAACATGGAAATACCTACAAGTCATGTGTAGAAACATGGAAATATCTACACCATGATCTGTATAAACACGGAAATATCTACACAGCCCTCTGTATAAATATGGAAATACCTGCATAGGCATCTGTATAAACATGGAAATATCCGCACCGCTATCTGTATAAACATGGAAATACCTACTCCACTGTCTCTATAAACATGGAAATATGTACACCGCTATGTGTATAAACATGGAAATATCTCCACTGCTGTCTGTATAAACATGGAAATATCTCCACCATTATCTATATAAACATGGAAATATCTACGGCGCCATCTCTATAAACATTGAAATATCTACACTGCCATCTGTAAAAACATGGAAATATCTACACAGTCATCTGAATAAACATGGAAATATCTACACCACCATCTGTATAAACATGAAAATACATACAATACCATCTGTATACACATGGAAATATCTACAAAGACATCAGTTAAAATATGGAAATATCTACACCGCCATCTATATAAACATGGAAATATCAACACTGCCATCTGTAGAAAGATGGAAATAACTACACCGCTATCTCTATAAATATGAAAATATCTACACCGCCATCTCTATAAACATGAAAATGTCTACATTGCCATCTCCATAAAGATGGAAGTATCTACTCCACAATGTGTATAAACACGGAAATATCTACATCACCATCTGTGTAAACATGGAAATATCTACACCGCTATCTGTATAAACATGTAAATAACTACACCGCCATCTGCATGTCCATGGAAATTTCTATGCCGCCATCTGTATAAACATGGAAATATCTACACGGCCATCTGTGTATAGATGGAAATATCAACACCGCCAACTGTACAAACATGAAAATATCTACACCGCTATCTCTATAAACATGGAAATATCTGCACTGCCATCTGTAAAAACATGGAAATACCTATACAGTCATCTGTGTAAACATGGAAATATCTACAATGCCATCTGTATACACATGGAAATATCTACACAGACATCTGTATAAACATGTAAATATCTACACTGCTATCTCTATAAACATGGAAATATCTACACGGCCATCTCTACGAACATGAAAATATCTACACTGCCATCTCCATAAAGATGGAACTAACTACTCCGCCATCTGTATAAACATGGAAACATCTACACCGCCATCTGTGTGAATAAGGGAATATCTACAATGCCTTCTGTATAAAGATATAAATATGTGCACCGCGAGCTGTATAAACATGGAAATATCTACATCGCTATCTGTATAAACGTGGAAATACCAACACCGCTATCGTTATAAACATGGAAATATCTACATCGCCATCTATATAAACATGGAAATATCTACACCGCTATGTCTAAAAACATGGAAATACCTACACCGCTATCTCTATAAACATGGAAATATCCACACCGCCATCTGCATATCCATGGAAATATCTACAACGCCATCTCTATGAAGATGGAAATATGTACACGGCAATCTGTGTACAGATGGAAATATCAACACCGCCATCTTTACAAACATGGAAATATCTACACCGCTATCTGTATAAACATAGAAATACCTACACTGCAGTCTGTATAAACATGGAAATATCTACACCGGTATCTATATAAACATGGAAATATCTACACCACGATCTGTAAACATGGAAATATTTACACCGCTATCTGTATAAACCTGGAAATATCTACACTGCTATCTCTATAAATATGGAAATATCTACACCGCCATCTGTATATACATGGAAATAACTACACAGTCATATGTAGGAACATGGAAATATCTACACCACCGTTTGTATAAAGATGGAAATATCTACAACGTTATCTGTATAAACATGGAAATATCTACACAGTGAACTGTATGAACATGGAAATATGTACAGCATTCTCTGAATAAACATGGAAATATCTACACCGCTATCTGTAAAAACATGGAAATATCTACACCACTATCTGTATAAATATGGTAATATTTACACCGCTATCTCAATAAACATGGAAATAACTACACCGCTATCTGTATAAACATGGTAATATCTACACCACCATCTATATAAACATGGAAATATCTACACCGCCATCTGTATAAACATGGAAATATCTTCAATGCCATCTGTAGAAAGATGGAAATACCTGCACCGCAATCTGTGTAAACATGGAAATATCTACACCGATATCTGTCAAAACATGGAAATATCTACACTGCTATCTGTATAAACATGGAAATATCTACATCGCGATCTGTATAAACATGGTAATATCTACACCGCGATCTGTATAAACATGGAAATATCTACATCGCTATCTGTATAAGCCTGGAAATATCTACACAGCTATCTCTATAAACATGGAAATATCTACACCGCCATCTGTATAAACATGGAAATACCTTCAAATTCATCTGTATAGACATGGAAATATCTACACCGCCATCTGTATAAACATGGAAATATCTACACAGCCATCTGTATATACATGGAAATATCTACACCGCTATCTGTATAAACATGGAAATAACTACACCGCTATTTGTATAAACAAGCAAATATCTGCACCGTGATCTCTATAAACATGGAAATATCTACAAAGCCATCTGTATAAACATGGAAATACCTACAAAGTCATGTGTAGAAACATGGAAATATCTACACCATGATCTGTATAAACATGGTAATATCTACACAGCCCTCTGTATAAATATGGAAATATATGCATAGGCATCTGTATAAACATGGAAATATCCGCACCGCTATCTGTATAAACATGGAAATACCTACTCCGCTGTCTCAATAAACATGGAAATATGCACACCGCTATGTGTATAAACATGGAAATATCTCCACTGCTGTCTGTATAAACATGGAAATATCTCCACCATTATCTGTATAAACATGGAAATATCTACAGCGCCATCTCTATAAACATTGAAATATCTACACTGCCATCTGTAAAAACATGGAAATATCTACACAGTCATCTGAATAAACATGGAAATATCTACACCACCATCTGTATAAACATGGAAATACATACAATACCATCTGTATACACATGGAAATATCTACACAGACATCTGTATAAATATGGAAATATCTACACCGCCATCTGTATAAACATGGAAATATCAACACTGCCATCTGTAGAAAGATGGAAATACCTACACTGCTATCTCTATAAATATGCAAATACCTACACCGCCATCTCTATAAACATGAAAATGTCTACACTGCCATCTCCATAAAGATGGAAGTATCTACTCCACCATGTGTATAAACACGTAAATATCTACACCACCATCTGTGTAAACCTGGAAATATCTACACCGCTATCTGTATAAACATGGAAATAACTACACCGCCATCTGCATTTCCATGGAAATTTCTATGCCGCCATCTGTATAAACATGGAAATATCTACACGGCCATCTGTGTATAGATGGAAATATCAACACCACCATCTGTACAAACATGAAAATATCTACGCCGCTATCTCTATAAACATGGAAATATCTGCACTGCCATCTGTAAAAACATGGAAATACCTATACAGTCATCTGTGTAAACATGTAAATATCTACACAGCTATCTCTGTAAACATGGAAATATCTACACCGCCATCTGTATAAACATGGAAATAACTACACAGTCATATGTAGGAACATGGAAATATCTACACCACCGTTTGTATAAAGATGGAAATATCTACAAGGTTATCTGCATAAACATGGAAATATCTACACAGTGAACTGTATGAACATGGAAATATGTACAGCATTCTCTGAATAAAGATGGAAATATCTACACCGCTATCTGTAAAAACATGGAAATATCTACACCACTATCTGTATAAATATGGTAATATTTACACCGTTATCTCAATAAACATGGAAATACCTACAATACCATCTGTATAGACATGGAAATATCTACACAGACATCTGTATAAATATGGAAATATCTACACGGCCATCTGTATAAACATGGAAATAACTACACTGCCATCTGTAGAAAGATGGAAATATGTACACAGCTATCTCTATAAATATGGAAATATCTACACCGCCATCTCTATAAACAAGAAAATATCTACACTGTCATCTCCATAAAGATGGAAGTATCTACTCCGCCATGTGTATAAACACGGAAATATCTACACCATCATCTGTGTAAACATGGAAATATCTACACCGCTATCTATATAAACATGGAAATATCTACAATGCCATCTGCATGTTCATGGAAATATCTACGCTGTCATCTGTATAAACATGGAAATATCCACATCGCTATCTCTATAAACATGGAAATATCTGCACTGCCATCTGTAAAAACATGGAAATACCTATACAGTCATCTGTATAAATATTGAAATATCTACACCGCTACCTGTATAAATACGGAAATGTCTACACCGCTATCTCTATAAACATGGAAATACCTACACCACTTGCACTATAAACATTGAAATATCTACAACGCAATCTCTGTAAACATGGAAATATCTACATCGCTATCTGTATAAACGTGGAAATACCAACACCGCTATCGGTATAAACATGGAAATATCTAGAACGCCATCTATATAAACATGGAAATATCTACACCGCTATGTCTAAAAACATGGAAATAACTACACCGCTATCTCTATAAACATGGAAATATCCACACCGCCATCTGCATATCCATGGAAATATCTACAACGCCATCTGTATGAAGATGGAAATATGTACATGGCAATCTGTGAACAGATGGAAATATCAACACTGCCAGCTGTACAAACATGGAAATATCTACACCGCTATCTGTATAAACATAGAAATACCTACACTGCAGTCTGTATAAACATGGAAATATCTAAACCGGTTTCTGTATAAACATGGAAATATCTACACCACGATCTGTATAAACATGGAAATATTTACACCGCTATCTGTATAAACCTGGAAATATCTACACTGCTATCTCAATAAATATGGAAATATCTACACCGCCATCTGTATAAACATGGAAATATCTACACAGCCATCTGTATATACATGGAAATATCTACACAGCTATCTGTATAAACATGGAAATGTCTACACCGCCATCTTCATGTCCATGGAAATATCTACGCCGCCATCTGTATAAACATGGAAATATCTACACGGCCATCTGTGTATAGATGGAAATATCAACACCGCCATCTTTGCAAACATGGAAATATCTACATTGCTATCTCTATAAACATGGAAATATCTGCACTGCCATCTGTAAAAACATGGAAATATATATACAATCATCTGTATAAACATGGAAATATCTACAATGCCATCTGTATACACATGGAAATATCTACACAGCCATCTGAATAAACATGTAAATATCTACACTTCTATCTCTATAAACATGGAAATAACAACACCGCCATCTCTATGAACATGAAAATTTCTACACTGCCATCTCCATAAACATGGAACTAACTACTCCGCCATCTGTTTAAACATGGAAACATCTACACCGCCTTCTGTGTGAATAAGGAAATATCTACAATGCCATCTGCATAAAGATATAAATATCTGCACGGCGAGCTGTATAAACATGGATATATCTACATCGCTATCTGTATAAACGTGGAAATACCAACACTGCTATCTGTAAAAACATGGAAATATCTACAATGCCATCTATATAAACATGGAAATATCTACACCGCTATTTCTATAAATATGGAAATACCTACACCGCTATCATTATAAACATGGAAATATCTACACCGCTATCTGTATAAACATGGAAATATCTACACCGCCATCTGCATGTCCATGGAAATATCTATCCCGCCATATGTATAAACATGGAAATATCTACACGGCCATCTGTGTATAGATGGAGATATCAACAGCGCCATCTGTGCAAACATGGAAATATCTACATCGCTATCTCTATAAACATGGAAATATCTGCACTGCCATCTGTATAAACATGGAAATATCTACACCACAATCCGTATAAACATGGAAATATCTACACCGCTATCTGTATAAACATGGAAATATCTACACCGCGATCTGTATAAACATAGAAATATCTACACCGTGATATGTATAAACATGGAAATACCTTCACCCCGATCTGTATAAATATGGAAATATCTACACCGCTACCTGTATACACATGGTAATATCTACACCACCAGCTATATAAACATGGAAATATCTACACCTCCATCTGCATAAACATGGAAATATGTACAATGCCATCTGTAGAGAGATGGAAATATCTACACCGCAATCTGTGTAAACATGGAAATATCTACACCGCTATCTGTAAAAACTTGGAAACATCTACACCGCTATCTGTATAAACATGGAAATATCTACACCGTGATCTGTATAAACATGGAAATATCTACACCGCGATCTGTATAAACATGGAAATATCTACAACGTTATCTGTATAAACATGGAAATATCTACACAGCTATCTCTATAAACATGGAAATATCTACACCGCCATCTCTATAAACATGGAAATACCTACAAAATCATCTGTAAACATGGAAATATCTACAAAGCCATCTGTATAAACATGGAAATATCTACACAGCCATCTGTATATACATGGAAATATCTACACCGCTATCTGTATAAACATGGAAATAACTACACCGCTATTTGTATAAACAAGGAAATATCTACACCGTGATCTTTATAAACATGTAAATATCTACACCGCCATCTCTATAAACATGCAAATATCTACACACCTACCTGCATAAAAATGGAAATATCCGCATCGCTATCACTATAAACATGGAAAAATCAACACCGCTCTCTCTATGAACATGGAAATATCTACACCGCCATCTCTATAACATGGAAATATCTACACCACGATCAATATAAACATGGAAATATCTACTCCGCTATCGGTATAAACATGGAAATATCTCCACTGCTATCTCTATAAACACCGAAATATCTACACTGCCATCTGTATAAACATGGAAATACTTACAAAGTTATCTGTATAAACATGGAAATATTTACACCGCCCTCTGTATAAACATGGAAATATCTACACAGCCATGTGTATATACATGGAAATATCTACACCGCTATCTATATAAACATGGAAATAACTACACCGCTATCTGTATAAACAAGGAAATATCTACACGGTCATCTGTGTATAGATGGAAATATCAACACCGCCATCTGTACAAACATGGAAATATCTGCACCGCTATCTGTATAAACATGGAAATATCTACACCGCGGTCTATATAAACATGGAAATATCTACACCGCTATCTGTATAAACATCGAAATATCTACACCGCTATCTCTATAAACATGGAAATATCTACACCGTGATCTGTAAAAACATGAAAATATTTACACCGCAATCTGTATAAACATGGAAAGTTCTACAGCTTTATCTGTATAAATATGGAAATATCTACACCGCTATCTCTATAAACATGGAAATACCTACACCACCATCTGTATAAACATGGAAATACCTATACAGTCATCTGTGTAAACATGGAAATATCTACACCACCATCTGTATAAACATGCAAATATCTACAATGCCATCTGTATACACATGGAAATAGCTACACGGCAATCTGTGTATAGATGGAAACATCAACACCGCCATCTGTACAAACATGGAAATATCTACACTGCTATCTCTATAAACTTGGAAATATCTACAATGCGGTCTGTATAAACATGGAAATATCTACACCGGTATCTGTATAAACATGTAAATATATACACCACGATCTGTAAAAACATGGAAATATCTACACCGCTATCTGTATAAACCTGGAAATATCTACACCGCAATCTGTATAAACATGGAAATATCTACACCGGTATCTGTATACACATGGAAATATCTACACCGCTATCTGTATAAACATGGAAATACCAACACCGTTGTCTGTATAAACATGGAAATATCTACACCGCTATCTCTATAAACATGAAAATACTTCCACCACCATCTCTATAAACATGGAGATATTTACACCGCCATCTCTATAAACATGGAACTATCTACACCGCCATCTGAATAAACGTGGAAATATCTACACAGGCATCTGTATAAACTTGGAAATATCTACACTGACATCTGTAGAAAAATGGAAATGTCTACAAAGCGATCTGTATAAACATGGGAATTTCTTCACCGCTACCTGTATAAACATGTAAATATCTACATCGCTGTCTGTATCAACATGGAAATAACTACACCGCAATCTGTATAAACACGGTAATATCTACAATGCTATCTCTGTAAACATGGAAATATCTACACAGCTATCTGTGTAAACTTGGAAATATCTACAGCGCTATTGTGCAAATTTGGCAATACCTACACTGCAATCGGTGGAAAGATGGAAATACCTACACCGCTATCTCTGTAAACATGGAAATATCTACAACGATATCTGTATAAACATGGAAATATCTACACTGCTATCTCTTTAAACATGGGAATATCTCCACCGCTATCTGTATAATCATGGAAATATCTACACCGCTATCTGTATAAAAATGGAAATATCTACACCGCTATCAGTATAAACATGCAAATATCTACAACGCTCTCTGTGTAAACATGGAAATATCTACACAGCTATCTCTGTAAACTTGGAAATATCTACACAGCTATCTGTATATACATGGAAATATCTACACCGCTATCGGTATAAACAAGGAAATATCTACACCGCCATCTTTAGAAACATGGAAATATCTACATCGCTATCTGTATAAACATGAAAATATCTACCTCGCTATGTGTATTACCGTGGAAATATCTCCATTTCTATCTGTATAAACATGGACATAACTCCACCGCAATCTGTATAAACATGAAAATATCTACACGGCTATCTCTATAAACATGGAAATATCTACACAGCCATCTGTACAAACATGGAAATAACTACAACGCTATCTCTCTAAACATGGAAATATCTACACCGCTATCTCCATCAACATGGAAATATACACACCGCCATCTCTATAAACATGGAGGTATCTACAACGCCATCTATATAAACAAGAAAATATGTACACTGCCATCTATATAAACATGGAAATATCTACACCGCCATCTCTATAAACATGGAAATATCTACACTGCCATTTGTAGAAAGATGGAAATATCTACACCGCCATATGTATAAACGTGGAAATATCTACACCGCTATCTCAATAAACAAGGAAATATCTACAGCGCAATCTGTATAAACATGGAAATATCTAAACGGCTATCTGTATAAACATGGAAATATATACACCGCGATCTGTATAAACATGGAAATATCTACACCGCAATCTGTATATACATGGATATATCTTCACCACGATCTGTATAAACATGGAAATATCCACACAGTCATCTGTGTATAGATGGAAATATCAACACTGCCGTCTGTACAAACATGGAAATATCTGCTACGCTATCTGTGTAAACATGGAAATATTTACACCGCTGTCTGTATAAACATGGAAATATCTACACCACTATCTCTATAAACATGGAAATATCTACACCATGATCTGTATAAATATGGAAATATTTACATGGCTATCTGTATAAACATGGAAATATCTACACAGTTATCTGTATAAATTTGGAAATATCTACACCGCTATCTCTATAAACATGGAAATATCTACACCGCTATCTCTATACACATGGAAATATCTGCATTGCCATGTGTAAAAACATGGAAATACCTATACAGTCATCTGTATAAACATGGAAATATCTACAATGCCATCTGTATACACATGGAAATATCTACACAGCCATATGTATAAACATGTAAATATCTACACTGCTATCTCTATAAACATCGAAATATCTACACCGCCATCTGTATAAACATGGAAATACAAAGTTATCTGTATAAACATGGAAATATCTACACCGCCATCTGTATAAACATGGAAATTTCTACACAGCCATGTGTACATACATGGAAATATCTACACCGCTCAATATATAAACTTGGAAATATCTACACCGCTCTCTGTATATACATGGAAATATCTACACCGCCATCTACATATCCATAGAAATATCTGCACCGCCATCTGTATAAACATGGAAATATCCACACGGTCATCTGTGTATAGATGGAAATATCAACACCGCCGTCTGTACAAACATGGAAATATCTGCTACGCTATCTGTGTAAACATGGAAATATTTACACCGCGGTCTGTATAAACATGGAAATATCTACACCACAATCTCTATAAACATGGAAATATCTACACCGTGATCTGTATAAATATGGAAATATTTACATGGCTATCTGTATAAACATGGAAATATCTACACAGTTATCTGTATAAATTTGGAAATATCTACACCGCTATCTCTATAAACATGGAAATATCTACACCGCCATTTGTATAAACATGGAAATATCTACACTGCTATCTCTATAAACATGGAAATATAAACAATGCCATGTGTAAAAACATGGAAATACCTATAGAGTCATCTGCATAAACATGGAAATATCTACACCACCATCTGTATAAACATGAAAATATCTACAATGCCATCTGTATACACATGGAAATAACTACACGGAAATCTGTGTATAGATGGAAACATCAACACCGCCATCTGTACAAACATGGAAATATCTACACAGGTATCTGTATAAACATGGAAATATCTACACAGCGATCTGTATAAACATGGAAATATTTACACCGCTATCTGCATAAACATGGAAATATCTGCACCGCTATCTCTATAAACATGGAAATATCTACAAAGCCATCTGTATAAACATGGAAATACCTACACAGTCATGTGTAGAAACATAGAAATATCTACACTGCCATCTGTATAAACATGGAAATATCTACACAGCCCTCTGTCTAAATATGGAAATGTCTGCATAGGCTTCTGTATAAACATGTAAATATCTGCACCGCTATCTGTATATACATGGAAATACCTACACCGCTGTCTCTATAAACATGGAAATATGTACACCGCTATGTGTATAAACATGGAAATACCTCCAATGCTGTCTGTATAAACATGGAAATATCCACACCGCGATCTGTATAAACATGGAAATATCTACACCGCTATCTGTATAAACATGGAAATATCTACACAGCTATCTCTATAAACGTGGAGATATGTACACCGCCATCTGTATAAACTTTTAAATACATACAAAGTCACCTGTATTAACATGGAAATATCTACAAAGCCGTCTGTATAAACATGGAAATATCTACACAGCCCTCTGTATATACATGGAAATATCTACACCGCTATCTGTATAAACATGGAAATAACTACACCGCTATTTGTATAAACAAGGAAATATCTACACCGTGATCTGTATAAACATGGAAATATTTACACCGCTATCTGTATAAACATGGAAATTTCTACACCGTTATCTGTATAAATATGGAAATATCTTCACCGCTATCTCCATAAACATGGAAATATGTACACCGCCATCTGTATAAACATGGAAATACCTATACAGTCATGTGTGTAAACATGGAAATATCTACACCACCATCTGTATAAACATGGAAATATCTACAATGCCATCTGTAAACACATGGAAATACCTACACGGCAATCTGTGTATAGATGGAAACGTCAACACCGCCATCTGTACAAACTTGGAAATATCTACACCGCTATCTCTATAAACATGGAAATATCTACACAGCGGTCTGTATAAACATGGAAATATCTACACCGGTATCTGTATAAACATGGAAATATCTACACCACGATCTGTATAAGCATGGAAATATATACACCGCTATCTGTATAAACATGGAAATATCTGCACCGCTATCTCTTTAGACGTGGAAATATCTACAAAGCCATCTGTATAAACATGGAAATACCTATACAGTCATGTGTACGAACATGGAAATATCTACACCGCGATTTGTATAAACATGGAAATAACTACACCGCGATCTGTATAAACATGGAAATATCTACACCGCTATCTGTATAAATATGATTTATCTAAACCGCTATCACTATAAAAATGGAAATATCTACACTGCTATCTGTATAAACATGGAAATATACTCACTACTATCTGTATGTACAAGGATATATCTACACCGCTATCTCTATAAACATGGAAATATGTACACCGCTATGTGTATAAACATGGAAATATCTCCACTGCTGTCTGTATAAACATGGAAATATCTACACCGCGATCTGTATAAACATGGAAATATCTACACCGCTATCTGTATAAACATGGAAATATCTACACAGCTATCTCTATAAACGTGGAGATATGTACACCGCCATCTGTATAAACATTTAAATACCTACAAAGTCATCTGTATAAACATGGAAATATCTACAAAGCCATTTGTATAAACATGGAAATATCTACACTGCCATCTGTATAAACATGGAAATATCTACACCGCTATCTGTATAAACATGGAAATATCTCCACCGCTATCTCTATAAACATGGAAATATCTACAAAGCCATCTGTATAAACATGGAAATACCTACACAGTCATGTGTAGAGACATGGAAATATCTACACTGCCATCTGCATAAGCATGGAAATAGCTACACAGCCCTCTGTACAAACATGGAAATATCTGCCTAGGCATCTGTATAAACATGTAAATATCTGCATCGCTATCTGTATATACATGGAAATACCTACACCGCTGTCTCTATAAACATGGAAATATGTACACCGCTATGTGTATAAACATGGAAATATCTCCACTGCTGTCTGTATAAACATGGAAGTATCTACACCGTGATCTGTATAAACAAGGAAATATCTACACCGCTATCTGTATAAACATGGAAATATCTACACCGCTATTTCTATAAACATGGAAATATCTACACCGCAATGTGTATAAACATGGAAATACCTACAAAGTCATCTGTATAAACATGGAAATATCTACACAGCCATCTGTATAAACATGGAAATATCTACACAGCCATCTGTATCAACATGGAAATATCTACACCGCCATCTGTATAAACATGGAAATATCTACAGCGCTATCTGTATAAACATGGAAATATCTACACCGCTATCTGTATAAACATGGAAATATCTACAATACGATCTGTATAAACATGAAAATATCTACACCGCGATCTCTATAAACATGGAAATATCTACACCGCGATCTGTATAAACTCGGAAACATGTACACCGCTATCTGTATAAACATGGAAATATCTACACAGCTATCTGTATAAACATGGAAATATCTACACCGTCATCTGTAAAAACATGGAAATACCTACAAAGTCACCTTTATAAACATGGAAATATCTACACAGCCATCTGTATAAACATGGAAATACCTATACCGCCATCTGTATATACATGGAAATATCTACACCAATATTTGTATAAACGTGGAAATAACTACACCGCTATTTGTATAAACAAGGAAATATCTACACCTCCATCTGTTTAAACATGGAAATATATACACAGACATCTGTTAATACATGGAAATATCTACACCGCTATCTGTATAAACATGATAATAACTACACCGCTATCTGTATAAAAATGGAAATATCTACACCGCAATCTGTATAAATATGAAAATAACTACACTGCTATCTCTGTAGACTTGGAAATATCTACACCGCTATCTGTATAAACATGGAAATATCTACACTGCCATCTGTATAAAGATGGAAATATCTACACTGCGAGCTGTATAAACATGGAAATATCTACACCGCTTTCTGTATAAACTTGGAAATGCCAACACTGCTATCTATACAAACATGGAAATATCTACAGCGCTATCTCTATAAACATGAAAATACTTACACCACCATCTCTATAAACATGGAAATATTTGCACAGCTATCTCTATAAACTTAGAAATAACTATACCGACATCTCTATGAACATGGAAATATCTACACCGGTATCTGCATAAACATGGAAATATCTACACAGACATCTGTATAAAAATGTAAATATCTAAACCGCCATCTGTATAAACATGAAAATATCTACACCGCCATCTTCAGAAACATGGATGTATCTACACGGCCCTATGTATAAACATGGAAATATCTACACCACTATCTGTATAAACATGGAAATAACTTCACTGCCATCTGTATAAACATGGAAATATCTACACCACTATCTGTATAAACATGGAAATAACTTCACTGCCATCTGTATAAACATGGAAATATCTACACTGCCATCTGTATAAAGTTGGAAATATCTACAACACAATCTGTATAAATATGGAAATACTTACACCGCTATCTCTATAGACATGGAAATATCTACACCGCTATCTGTATAAACATGGAAATATCTACACTGCCATCTGTATAAAGATGGAAATATCTACACCACGAGCTGTATAAACATGGAAATGTCTACACCGCCATTTGTATAAACATGGAAATTTCTACACAGCCATGTGTACATGCATGGAAATATCTACACCGCTATATATATAAACATGGAAATTACTACACCGCTATCCATATAAACATGGAAATATCTCCACTGCTATCTCCATAAACATCGAAATATCTACACGCCATCTGCATAAACATGGAAATACATACAAATTTATCTGTATAAACATGGAAATATCTACACCGCCGTCTGTATAAACATGGAAATATCTACACAGCCATGTGTACTTACATGGGAATATCTACACCGCTCTCTATATAAACATGGAAATAACTACACCGCTATCTCTATATACATGGAAATATCTACACCGCCATCTACATATCCATAGAAATATCTGTGCCACCATCTGTATAAACATGGAAATATCTACACGGTCATCTGTGTATAGATGGAAATATCAACACCGCCATCTGTACAAACATGGAAATATCTACACCGCGGTCTGTATAAACATGGAAATATCTACACCGCTATCTGTATAAACATGGAAATATATACACCGCTATCTCTATAAACATGGAAATATCTACACCGTGATCTGTATAAACATGGAAATATTTACACCGCTATCTGTATAAACAAGGAAATTTCTACACCGTTATCTGTATAAATATGGAAATATCTACACCGCTATCTCTGTAAACATGGAAATATCTACAACGCCATCTGTATAAACATGGAAATACCTATAGAGTCATCTGTGTAAACCTGGAAATATCTACACCACCATCAGTATAAACATGGAAATATCTACAATGCCATCTGTATACACATGGAAATACCTACACGGCAATTTGTGTATAGATGGAAACACATCCACCGCCATCTGTACAAACAAGGAAATATCTACACTGCTATCTCTATAAACATGGAAATATCTACACTGTGGTCTGTATAAACATGGAAGTATCTACACCGGTATCTGTATAAACATGGAAATATCTACACCACGATCTGTGTAAACATGGAAATATATACACCGCTATCTGTATAAACATGGAAATATCTGCAACGCTATGTCTATAAACATGGAAATATCTACAAAACCATCTGCATAAACATGGAGATACCTACACAGTCATGTGTAGGAACATGGAAATATCTACACTGCCATCTGTATAAACATAGAAATATCTTCACAGACCTCTGTATAAATGTGGAAATATCTGCATAGGCATCTGTGTAAACATGGAAATACCTGCACCGCTATCTGTATAAACATGGAAATACCTACACCGCTGTCTCTATAAACATGGAAATATGTACACCGCTATGTGTATAAACACGGAAATATCTCCAATGCTGTCTGTATAAACATGGAAATATCTCCACCGTTATCTGTTTAAACATGGAAATATGTACAGCGCCATCTCTATAAACATTGAAAAATCTACACTGCCATCTGTAAAAACATGGAAATATCTACACAGTCATCTGAATAAACATGGAAATATCTACACCACCATCTATATAAATATGGAAATACCTACAATACCATCTGTATACACATGGAAGCATCTACACAGACATCTGTATAAATATGGAAATATCTACACAGCAATCTGTATAAACATGGAAATATCTACACTGCCATCTGTATAAACTTGAAAATATCTACACTGACATCTGTAGAAAAATGGAAATGTCTACAAAGCGATCTGTATAAACATGGGAATTTCTACACCGCTACCTGTATAAACATGGAGATATCTACACCGCTATCTGTATCACCATGGAAATAACTACACCGCAATCTGTATAAACACGGAAATATCTACAAGGCTATCTCTGTAAACATGGAAATATCTACACCGCTATCTGTGTAAACTTGGAAATATCTACACCGCTATCTCTATAAACATGAAAATACTTACACCATCATCTCAATAAACATGGAAATATTTACACAGCTATCTCTATAAACTTAGAAATAACTAGACCGCCATCTCTATATAAATGGAAATATCTACAACGCTATCTGCATAAACATGGAAATACCTACACAGACATCTGTATAAACATGGAAATATCTACACCGCCATCTCTATAAATATGAAAATACCCACACCGCCATCTTCAGAAACATGGATGTATCTACACCGCCATCTGTATAAACATGGAAATATCTACACAGCCATCTGTATATACATGGATATATCTACACCACTATTTGTATAAACATGGAAATAACTACACCGCTATTTGTATAAACAAGGAAATACCTACACCGTGATCTGTATAAACATGGAAATACCTACACCGCTATCTGTATAAACATGGAAATAGCTACACCGTGATCAGTATAAACATGGAAATATCTACACCACGATCTGTATAAACATGGAAATATCTACACTGCTATCTGTATAAACATGGAAATATCTACACAGCTATCTCTATAAACATGGAAATATCTACACCGCCATCTGTATAAACATGGAAATACCTACAAAGTCGTCTGTATAAACATGGAAATATCTACACAGCCATCTGTATATACATGGAAATATCTACACCGCTATCTGTATAAACATGGAAATAACTACATCGCTATTTGTATAAACAAGGAAATATACACACCGCCATCTGTTTAAACATGGAAATAAATACACAGACATCTGTTTATACATGCAAATATCTACACTGCTATCTGTATAAACATGCTAATAACTACACCGCTATGTGTATAAATGTGGAAATATTTGCACCGCTATCCCTATAATCATGGTAATATCAACACCGCTATCTGTATAAACATGGAAATATCTACACCATGATCTGAATAAACATGGAAATAACTACACCGTGATCTGTATAAACATGGAAATACTTACAAAGTTATCTGTATAAACATGGAAATATCTACACCGCCATCTGTATAAACATGGAAATATCTACACAGCCATCTGTATAAACACGGAATTATCTACACAGCCATCTGTATATACATGGATATATCTACACCAATATCTGTATAAACATGGAAATAACTACACCGCTATTTGTATAAACAAGGAAATATCTACACCGTGATCTGTATAAACATGGAAATATCTACACCACCATCTCTATAAACAGGGAAATATCTACACCCCTATCTGTAAACATGGAAATATCCACACCGCTATCTCTATAAACATGGAAAAATCAACACCGCTATCTCTATGAACATGGAAATATCTACACCGCCATCTCTATAAACATGGAAATGTCTACACCACGATCAGTATAAACATTGAAATACCTACACCGCTATCTGTATAAACATGGAAATATCTCCACTGCTATCTCTATAAACATCGAAATATCTACACCGCCATCTGTATAAACATGGAAATACTTACAAAGTTATCTGTATAAACATGGAAATATCTACACCGCCATCTGTATAAACATGGAAATGTCTACACAGCCATTTGTACATACATGGAAATATCTACACCGCTGTCTATGTAAACATGGAAATAACTACACCGCTATCTGTATAAACATGGAAATATCTACACCGCCATCTACATATCCGTGGAAATACCTGCACCGCCATCTGTATAAACATGGAAATATCTACACGGTCATCTGTGTATAGATGGAAATATCAACACCGCCGTCTGTACAAACATGGAAATATCTCCACCGCTATCTGTATAAACATGGAAATATCTACACCGCGGTCTGTATAAACATGGAAATATCAACACCGCTATCGGTATAAACATGGAAATATCTACACCGCTATCTCTATAAACATGGAAATATCTACACCGTGATCTGTATAAACATGGAAATATTTACACCGCGATCTGTATAAACATGGAAACTTGTACACCGTTATCTGTATAAATATGGAAATATCTACACCGCTATCTCTATAAACTTGGAAATATCTACACCGCCATCTGTATAAACATGGAAATAACTACAAAGTCGTCTGTATAAACATGGAAATATCTACACAGCCATCTGTATAAACATGGAAATATCTACAGAGCCATCTGTATATACATGGATATATCTACACCACTATCTGTATAAACATGGAAATAACTACACCGCTATTTGTTTAAACAAGGAAATATCAACACCGCCATCTGTACAAACATGGAAATATCTCCACCGCTATCTGTATAAACATGGAAATATCTACACCGCGGTCTGTATAAACATGGAAATATCAACACCGCTATCGGTATATACATGGAAATATCTACACCGCTATCTCTATAAACATGGAAATATCTACACCGTGATCTGTATAAACATGGAAATATTTACACCGCTATCTGTATAAACATGGAAACTTCTACACCGTTATCTGTATAAATATGGAAATATCTACACCGCTATCTCTATAAACTTGGAAATATCTACACCGCCATCTGTATAAACATGGAAATACCTATAGAGTCATCTGTGTAAACGTGGATATATCTACACGACCATCTGTATAAACATGGAAATATCTACAATGCCATCTGTATACACATGGAAATACCTACACGGCAGTCAGTGTATAGATGGAAACATCAACACCGCCATCTGTACAAACATGGAAATATCTACACTGCTCTCTCTATAAACATGGAAATATCTACACTGCGGTCTGTATAAACATGGAAATATCTACACCGGTATCTGTATAAACATGGAAATATCTACAACATGATCTGTATAAACATGGAAATATATACACCGCTATCTGTATAAACATGGAAATATCTGCACCGCTATCTCTATAAACATGGAAATAACTACAAAGACATCTGTATAAACATTGAAATACCTACACAGTCATGTGTAGGAACATTTAAAAATCTACACTGCTTATCTGTATAAATATAGAAATATCTACACAGCCCTCTGTATAAATATGGAAATATCTGCATAGGCATCTCTGTAAACATGGATATATCTGCACCGCTATCTGTATAAACATGGAAATACCTACACCGCTGTCTCTATAAACATGGAAATATGTACACCGCTATGTGTATAAACATGGAAATATCTCCACTGCTCTCTGTATAAACATGGAAATATCTCCACCGTTATCTTTATAAACATGGAAATATCAACAGCGCCATCTATAAAAACATTTTAATATCTACACTACCATCTGTAAAAACATGGAAATATCTACACATTCATCTGAATAAACATGGAAATATCTACACCACCATCTGTATAAACATGGAATTAGCTACAATACCATCTGTATACACATGGAAATATCTACACAGACATCTGTATAAATATGGAAATATCTAAACGGATATCTGTATAAACATGGAAATATCTACACTGCCATCTGTAGAAAGATGGAAATATCTACACCGCTATCTCTATAAATATGGAAATATCTACACCGCCATATCTATGAACTTGAAAATATCTACACTGCCATCTCCATAAAGATGGAAGTATCTACTCCACCATGTGTATAAACACGGAAATATCTACACCACCATCTGCGTAAACATGGAAATACCTACACCGCTATCTGTATAAACATGGAAATAACTACACCGCCATCTGCATGTCCTTGGAAATATCTACAACGCCATCTGAATAAACATGGAAATATCTACACGGCCATCTGTGTATAGATGGAAATATCAACACCGCCATCTGTACAAACATGGAAATATCTACACCGCTATCTCTATAGACATGGAAATATCTGCACTGCCATCTGTAAAAACATGGAAATAACTATACAGTCATCTGTATAAACATGGAAATATCTACAATGCCATCTGTAGAAAGATGGAAATATCTACACCGCAATCTGTGTAAACATGGAAATATCTACACCGATATCTGTAAAAACATGGAAATATCTACACAGCGATCTGTATAAACTTGGAAATATCTACACCGCGATCTGTATAAACATGGAAATATCTACACCGCGATCTGTATAAACATGGAAATATCTACACCGCTATCTGTATAAACATGGAAATATCTACACAGTTATCTCTATAAACATGGAAATATCTACACCGCCATCTGTATAAACATGGAAATACCTACAAAGTCATCTGTATAAACATGGAAATATATACACAGCCATCTGTATAAACATGGAAATATCTACACAGCCATCTGTATATACATGGATATATCTACACCACTATCTGTATAAACATGGAAATAACTACACCGCTATTTGTATAAACAAGGAAATATCTCCACCGTGATCTGTATAAACATGGAAATACCTACACCGCTATCTGTATAAACATGGAAATAGCTACACCGCGATCTGTAGAAACATGGAAATGTCTACACCGTCATCAGTATAAACATGGAAATATCTACACCGCGATCTGTATAAACATGGAAATATCTACACCACTATCTGTATAAACATGGAAATATCTACACAGCTATCTCTATAAACATGGAAATATCTACACCGCCATCTGTATAAACATGGAAATACCTACAAAGTCGTCTGTATAAACATGGAAATATCTACACAGCCATCTGTATATACATGGAAATATCTACACCGCTATCTGTATAAACATGGAAATAACTACATCGCTATTTGTATAAACAAGGAAATATATACACCGCCATCTGTTTAAACATGGAAATAAATACACAGACATCTGTTTATACATGCAAATATCTACACTGCTATCTGTATAAACATGCTAATAACTACACCGCTATGTGTATAAATGTGGAAATATTTGCACCGCTATCCCTAGAATCATGGTAATATCAACAACGCTATCTGTATAAACATTTAAATATCTACACCATGATCTGTATAACCATGGAAATAACTACACCGCTATTTGTATAAACAAGGAAATATCTACACCGTGATCTGTAAAAACATGGAAATATCCACACCGCTATCTCTATAAACATGGAAAAATCAACACCGCTATCTCTATGAACATGGAAATATCTACACCGCCATCTCTATAAACATGGAAATGTGTACACCACGATCAGTATAAACATGGAAATATCTACACCGCTATCTGTATAAACATGGAAATATCTACACCGCTATCTGTATAAACATTTAAATATCTACACCGCGATCTGTATAAACATGGAAAAAATTACACCGCGATCTGTACAAACATGGAAATATCTTCACCACGATCTGTATAAACATGGAAATATCTACACCGCAATCTGTGTACACATGGTAATATCTACACCACCATCTATATAAACATGGAAATATCTACACTGCCATTTGTATAAACATGGAAATATCCTCACTGCTATCTCTATGAACATGGATATATCTACACAGCTATCTCTATAAACATGGAAATATCTACACCGCCATCTCTATAAACATGGAAATATCTACACCGCCATCTGTATAAACATGGAAATACCTTCAAAGTCATCTGTATAAACATGGAAATATCTACACAGCCATCTATATATACATGGAAATATCTACACCGCTATCTGTAGAAACATGGAAATAACTACACCGCTATTTGAATAAACAAGGAAATATCTACACCGCCATCTGTTCAAACATGGAAATATATACACAGACATCTGTTTATACATGGAAATATATACACCGCTATCTGTATAAACATTCTAATAACTACACTGCTATCTGTATAAATGTGGAAATATTTGCACCGCTCTCCCTATAAACATGGTAATATCAACACCGCAATCTGTATAAACATGGAAATAACTACACCGCCATCTGCATGTTCATGGAAATACCTACGCCACCATCTGTATAAACATGGAAATATCTACACGGCCCTCTGTGTATAGATGGAAATATCAACACCGCCATCTGTATAAACATGGAAATATCTACATCGCTATCTCTTTACACATGGAAATATCTGCACTGCCATCTGTAAAAACATGGAAATACCTATACAGTCATCTGTATAAACATGGAAATATCTACAATGCCATCTGTATACACATGGAAATATCTACACAGCCATCTGTATAAACATGTAAATATCTACACTGCTATCTCTATAAACATGGAAATATCTACACCACCATCTCTATAAACATGAAAATATCTACACTGCCATCTCCATAAACATGGAACTAACTACTCCGCCATCTATTTAAACATGGAAACATCTACACCGCCATCTGTGTGAATAAGGAAATATCTACAATGCCATCTGTATAAAGATATAAATATCTGCACCGCGAGCTGTATAAACATGGAAATATCTACATTGCTATCTGTATAAACGTGGAAATATCAACACCTCCATCAGTATAAACATGGAAATATCTACAACGCCATCTATATAAATATGGAAATATCTACACCGCTATGTCTATAAACATGGAAATACCTACACCGCTATCTCTATAAACATGGAAATATCTACACCGCTATCTGTATAAACATGGAAATATCTACACCGCTATCTGTATAAACATGGAAATATCTACACCGCGATCTGTATAAACATGGAAATATCTTCACCACGATCTATATAAACATGGAAATATCTACACCGCTATCTGTATAAACATGGTAATATCTACACCACCATCTATATAAACATGGAAATATCTACACCGCTATTTGTAGAAACATGGGAATATCCTCACTGCTATCTCTATGAACATGGATATATCTACACCGCTATCTCTATAAACATGGAAAGATCTACACCGCCATCTCTATAAACATGGAAATATCTACACCGCCATCTGTATAAACATGGAAATATCTACAGCGCTATCTGTATAAACATGGAAATATCTACACCGCTATCTGTATAAACATGGAAATATCTACACTGCGATCTGTATAAACATGGAAATACCTTCACCGCTATCTGTATAAACATGGAAATATCTACACCGTGATCTGTATAAACATGGAAATATCTACACCGCTATCTGTATAAACATGGAAATATCTACACCGCTATCTGTATAAACATGGAAATATCTACGCAGCTATCTCTATAAAATGAAAATATCTACACCGCCATCTTTATAAACATGGAAATATCTACACCGCCATCTGTATAAACATGGAAATACCTACAAAGTCATCTGTATAAACATGGAAATATCTACACAGCCATCTGTATAAACATAGAAATATCTACAACGTGATCTATATAAACATGGAAATATCTACAACGCCATCTCTATAAACATGGAAATATCTACAACCCTATCTGTATAAACATGGAAATATCCACACAGCTATCTCTGTAAACATGGAAAAATCAACAATGCTATCTCTATGAACATAGAAATATCTACACCGCCATCTCTATAAACATGAAAATATCTACACTGCCATCTCCATAAAGATGGAAATATCTATTCCGCCATGTGTATAAACACGGAAATATCTACACCACCATCTGTGTAAACATGGAAATATCTACACCGCTATCTGTATAAACATTTAAATATCTACACTACGATCTGTATAAACATGGAAATATCTTCACCGCTATCTGTATAAACATGGAAATATCTACACCGTGATCTGTATAAACATGGAAATATCTACACCGCTATCTGTATAAACATGGAATTATTTACACAGCTATCTGTATAAACATGGAAATATCTACACCGCCATCTGTATAAACATGGAAATACCTACAAAGTCATCTGTATAAACAAGTTAATATCTACACAGCCATCTGTATATATATGGAAATATCTACACCGCTATCTGTAGAAACATGGAAATAACTACACCGCTATTTGAATAAACAAGGAAATATCTACACCGCCATCTGTTTAAACATGGAAATATATACACAGACATCTGTTTATACATGGAAATATCTACACCGCTATCTGTATAAACATGCTAATAACTACACCGCTATGTGTATAAATGTGGAAATATTTGCACCGCTCTCCCTATAAACATGGTAATATCAACACCGCAATCTGTATAAACATGGAAATATCTACACCGTCATCTGCATGTTCATGGAAATAGCTACGCCGCTGTCTGTATAGACATGGAAATATCTACACGGCCATCTGTGTATAGATGGAAATATCAACACCGCCATCTGTACAAACATGGAAATATCTACATCGCTATCTCTTTACACATGGAAATATCTGCACTGCCATCTGTAAAAACATGGAAATACCTATACAGTCATCTGTATAAACATGGAAATATCTACAATGCCATCGGTATACACATGGAAATATCTACACAGCCATCTGTATAAACATGTTATTATCTACACTGCTATCTCTATAAACATGGAAATATCTACACCACCATCTCTATAAACATGAAAATATCTACACTGCCATCTCCATAAACATGGAACTAACTACTCCGCCATCTATTTAAACATGGAAACATCTACACCGTCATCTGTGTGAATAAGGAAATGTCTACAATGCCATCTGTATACAGATATAAATATCTCCACCGTGAGCTGTATAAACATGGAAATATCTACATCGCTATCTGTATAAACGTGGAAATACCAACACCTATATCGGTATAAACATGGAAATATCTACAACGCCATCTATATAAACATGGAAATATCTACACCGCTATGTCTATAAACATGGAAATACCTACACTGCTATCTCTATAAACATGGAAATATCTACACCGCTATCTGTATAAACATGGAAATATCTACACCGCTATCTGTATAAACATGGAAATATCTACACCGCGATCTGTATAAACATGGAAAAACCTACACCGCGATCTGTATAAACATGGAAATATCTTCACCACGATCTGTATAAACATGGAAATATCTACACCGCTATCTGTATAAACATGGTAATATCTACACCACCATATATATAAACATGGAAATATCTACACCGCCATTTGTATAAACATGGAAATATCCTCAGTGCTATCTCTATGAACGTGGATATATCTACACCGCTATCTCTATAAACATGGAAATATCTACACCGCCATCTCTATAAACATGGAAATATCTACACCGCCATCTGTATAAACATGGAAATATCTACAGCGCTATCTGCATAAACATGGAAATATCTACAGCGCTATCTGTATAAACATGGAAATATCTACACTGCGATCTGTATAAACATGGAAATACCTTCACCGCTATCTGTATAAACATGGAAATATCTACACCGTGATCTGTATAAACATGGAAATATCTACACCGCTATCTGTATAAACATGGAAATATCTACACCGCTATCTGTATAAACATGGAAATATCTACACAGCTATCTCTATAAACATGAAAATATCTACACCGCCATCTTCATAAACATGGAAATACCTACAAAGTCATCTGTATAAACGTGGAAAAATCTACACAGCCATCTGTATATACATGGAAATATTTACACCGCTATCTGTACAAACATGGAAATAACTACAACGGTATTTGAATAAACAAGGAAATATCTACACCGCCATCTGTTTAAACATGGAAATATATACACAGACATCTGTTTATACATGGAAATGTCTACACCGCTATCTGTATAAACATGCTAATAACTACACCGCTATCTGTATAAATGTGGAAATATTTGCACCGCTATCCCTATAAACATGGTAATATCAACACCGCAATCTGTATAAACATGGAAATAACTACACCATGATCTGTAAAAACATGGTAATGTCTACACCGCGATCTGTATAAACATGGAAATATCTACAACGTGATCTATATAAACATGGAAATATCTACACCGCCATCTCTATAAACATGGAAATATCTACAACTTGATCTATATAAACATGGAAATATCTACACCGCCATCACTATAAACATGGAAATATCTACAACCCTATCTGTATATACATGGAAATATCCACACAGCTATCTCTGTAAACATGGAAAAATCCACAACGCTATCTGTATGAACATGGAAATATCTACACCGCCATCTCTATAAACATGGAAATATCTACACGGCGATCAGTATAAACATGGAAATATCTACACCGCTATCTGTATAAACATGGAAATATCTCCACTGCTATCTCTATAAACATCGAAATATCTACAACGCCATCTGTATAAACATGGAAATATTTACAAATTTATCTGTATAAACATGGAAATATCTACACCGCCATCTGTATAAACATGGAAATATCTGCACAGCCATGTGTATATACATGGAAATATCTACACCGCTATCTTTATAAACATGGAAATAACTACACAGCTATCTGTATAAACATGGAAATATTACAGCGCCATCTACATATCCATAGAAATAACTTGGCCGCCATCTGTATAAATATGGAAATAACTACACGGTCATCTGTGTATAGATGGAAATATCAACACCGCCATCTGTACAAACATGGAAATATCTGCAACGCTATCTGTATAAACGTGGAAATATTTTCACTGCGGTCTGTATAAACATGGAAATATCTAGAACGCTATCTGTATAAACATGGAAATATCTACACCGCTATCTCTATAAACATGAAAATATCTACACCGCGATCTGTATAAACATGGAAATATTTACACGGCTATCTGTATAAACATGGAAATATCTACACCGTTATGTGTATAAATATGGAAATATCTACACCGCTATCTCTATAAACAAGGAAATACCTACACCGCCATCTGTATAAACATGGAAATACCTATACAGTCATCTGTGTAAACATGGAAATATCTACACCACCATCTGTATAAACATGGAAATATCTACAATGCCATCTGTATACACATGGAAATACCTACACGGCAATCTGTGTATAGATGGAAACATCAACACCGCCATCTGTATAAACATGGAAATATATACATTGCTATCTCTATAAACATGGAAATATCTACACTGCGGTCAGTATAAACATGGAAATATCTACAACGCTTTCTGTGTAAACATGGAAATATCTACACCACGATTTGTATAAACATGGAAATATATACACCGCTATCTGTATAAACATGGAAATATCAGCACTGCTATCTCTATAAACATGGAAATATCTACAAAGCCATCTGTATAAACATGGAAATACCTACACAGTGATGTGTAGGAACATGGAAATATCTACACTGCCATCTGTATAAACATAGAAATAGCTACACAGCCCTCTGTATAAATATGGAAATATCTGCATAGGCATCTGTGTAAACATGGAAATATCTGCACCGCTATCTGTATAAATATTTAAATACCTACACAGCTGTCTCTATAAACATGGAAATATGTACACCGCTATGTTTATAAACTTGGAAATATCTCCACTGCTGTCTGTATAAACATGGAAATAACTCCACCCTTATCTGTTTAAACAAGGAAATATCTACAGGGCCATCTCTATAAATATTGAAATATCTACATAGCCATCTGTAAAAACATGGAAATATCTACACAGTCATCTGAATAAACATGGAAATATCTACACCACCATCTGTATAAACATGGATATACCTAAAATACCATCTGTATACACAAGGAAATATCTACACAGACATCTGTATAAATGTGGAAATATCTACACGGCCATCTGTATAAACATGGAAATACCTACACTGCCAACTGTAGAAAGATGGAAATATGTACACCGCTATCTCTATAAATATGGAAATATCTACACCGCCATCTCTATAAACCTGAAAATATCTACACTGCCATCTCCATAAAGATGGAAGTATCTACTCCGCCATGTGTATCAACACGGAAATATCTACTCCACCATCTGTGTAAACATGGAAATATCTACACCGTTATCTGTATAAACATGGAAATATCTACACCGCTATCTGTGTAAACATGGAAATATCAACACCGCCATCTGCATGTTCATGGAAATATCTACGCTGCCATCTGTATAAACATGGAAATATCTACACGGCCATCTGTGTATAGATGGAAATATCAACACCGCCATCTGTACAAACATGGAAATATCTACATCGCTATCTCTATACACATGGAAATATCTGCACTGCCATCTGTAAAAACATGGAAATACCTATACAGTCATCTGTATAAACATGGAAATATCTACAATGCCATCTGTATACACATGGAAATATCTACACAGCCATCCGTATAAACATGTAAATATCTACACTGCTATCTCTATAAACATGGAAATATCTACACCACCATCTCTATAAACATGAAAATATCTACACTGCCATCTCCATAAACATGGAACTAACTACTCCGCCATCTATTTAAACATGGAAACATCTACAACGCCATCTGTGTGAATAAGGAAATATCTACAATGCCACCTGTATAAAGATATAAATATCTGCACCGCGAGCTGTATAAACATGGAAATATCTACATCGCTATCTGTATAAACGTGGAAATACCAACACCGCTATCGGTATAAACATGGAAATATCTACAACGCCATCTATATAAACATGGAAATATCTACACCGCTATGTCTATAAACATGGAAATACCTGCACCTCTATCTCTATAAACATGGAAATATCTACACCGCTATCTGTATAAACATGGAAATATCTACACCGCTATCTGTATAAACATGGAAATATCTACACCGCGATCTGTATAAACATGGAAAAACCTACCCCGCGATCTGTATAAACATGGAAATATCTTCACCACGATCTGTATAAACATGGAAATATCTACACCGCCATTTGTATAAACATGGAAATATCCTCAGTGCTATCTCTATGAACGTGGATATATCTACACCGCTATCTCTATAAACATGGAAATATCTACACCACCATCTCTATAAACATGGAAATATCTACACCGCCATCTGTATAAACATGGAAATATCTACAGCGCTATCTGCATAAACATGGAAATATCTACACCGCTATCTGTATTAACATGGAAATATCTACACTGCGATCTGTATAAACATGGAAATACCTTCACCGCTATCTGTAAAAACATGGAAATATCTACACCGTGATCTGTATAAACATGGAAATATCTACACCGCTATCTGTATAAACATGGAAATATCTACACCGCTATCTGTATAAACATGGAAATAACTACACAACTATCTCTATAAACATGAAAATATCTACACCGCCATCTTTATAAACATGGAAATACCTACAAAGTCATCTGTATAAACGTGGAAAAATCTACACAGCCATCTGTATATACATGGAAATATCTACACCGCTATCTGTAGAAACATGGAAATAACTACACCGCTATTTGAATAAACAAGGAAATATCTACACCGCCATCTGTTTAAACATGGAAATATATACACAGACATCTGTTTATACATGGAAATGTCTACACCGCTATCTGTATAAACATGCTAATAACTACACCGCTATCTGTATAAATGTGGCAATATTTGCACCGCTATCCCTATAAACATGGTAATATCAACACCGCAATCTGTATAAACATGGAAATAACTACACCATGATCTGTAAAAACATGGAAATGTCTACACCGCGATCTGTTGAAACATGGAAATACCTACAACGTGATCTATATAAACATGGAAATATCTACACCGCCATCTCTATAAACATGGAAATATCTACAACTTGATCTATATAAACATGGAAATATCTACACCGCCATCACTATAAACATGGAAATATCTACAACCCTATCTGTATAAACATGGAAATATCCACACAGCTATCTCTGTAAACATGGAAAAATCCACAACGCTATCTCTATGAACATGGAAATATCTACAACGCCATTTCTATAAACATGGAAATATCTACACCGCGATCAGTATAAACATGGAAATATCTACACCGCTATCTGTATAAACATGGAAATATCTCCACTGCTATCTCTATAAACATCGAAATATCTACACCGCCATCTGTATAAACATGGAAATATTTACAAAGTTATCTGTATAAACATGGAAATATCTACACCGCCATCTGTATAAACATGGAAATATCTACACAGCCATGTGTATATACACGGAAATATCTACACCGCTATCTTTATAAACATGGAAATAACTACACAGCTATCTGTATAAACATGGAAATATTACAGCGCCATCTACATATCCATAGAAATACCTTCGCCGCCATCTGTATAAATATGGAAATAACTACACGGTCATCTGTGTATAGATGGAAATATCAACACCGCCATCTATACAAACATGGAAATATCTGCAACGCTATCTGTATAAACGTGGAAATATTTTCACTGCGGTCTGTATAAACGTGGAAATATCTACAACGCTATCTGTATAAACATGGAAATATCTACACCGCTATCTCTATAAACATGAAAATATCTACACCGCGATCTGTATAAACATGGAAATATTTACACGGCTATCTGTATAAACATGGAAATATCTACACCGTTATGTGTATAAATATGGAAATATCTACACCGCTATCTCTATAAACAAGGAAATACCTACACCGCCATCTGTATAAACATGGAAATACCTATACAGTCATCTGTGTAAACATGGAAATATCTACACCACCATCTGTATAAACATGGAAATATCTACAATGCCATCTGTATACACATGGAAATACCTACACGGCAATCTGTGTATAGATGGAAACATCAACACCGCCATCTGTATAAACATGGAAATATATACATTGCTATCTCTATAAACATGGAAATATCTACACTGCGGTCCGTATAAACATGGAAATATCTACCACGGTATCTGTGTAAACATGGAAATATCTAAACCACGATCTGTATAAACATGGAAATATATACACCGCTATCTGTATAAACATGGAAATATCAGCACTGCTATCTCTATAAACATGGAAATATCTACAAAGCCATCTGTATAAACATGGAAATACCTACACAGTGATGTGTAGGAACATGGAAATATCTACACTGCCATCTGTATTAAACATAGAAATAGCTACACAGCCCTCTGTATAAATATGGAAATATCTGCATAGGCATCTGTGTAAACATGGAAATATCTGCACCGCTATCTGTATAAACATTTAAATACCTACACCGCTGTCTCTATAAACATGGAAATATGTACACCGCTATGTTTATAAACATGGGAATATCTCCACTGCTGTCTGTATAAACATGGAAATAACTCCACCCTTATCTGTTTAAACAAGGAAATATCTACAGGGCCATCTCTATAAATATTGAAATATCTACACAGCCATCTGTAAAAACATGGAAATATCTACACAGTCATCTGAATAAACATGGAAATATCTACACCACCATCTGTATAAACATGGATATACCTAAAATACCATCTGTATACACATGGAAATATCTACACAGACATCTGTATAAATGTGGAAATATCTACACGGCCATCTGTATAAACATGGAAATACCTACACTGCCAACTGTAGAAAGATGGAAATATGTACACCGCTATCTCTATAAATATGGAAATATCTACACCGCCATCTCTATAAACCTGAAAATATCTACACTGCCATCTCCATAAAGATGGAAGTATCTACTCCGCCATGTGTATCAACACGGAAATATCTACTCCACCATCTGTGTAAACATGGAAATATCTACACCGTTATCTGTATAAACATGGAAATATCTACACCGCTATCTGTGTAAACATGGAAATATCTACACCGCCATCTGCATGTTCATGGAAATATCTACGCTGCCATCTGTATAAACATGGAAATATCTACACGGCCATCTGTGTATAGATGGAAATATCAACACCGCCATCTGTACAAACATGGAAATATCTACATCGCTATCTCTATACACATGGAAATATCTGCACTGCCATCTGTAAAAACATGGAAATACCTATACAGTCATCTGTATAAACATGGAAATATCTACAATGCCATCTGTATACACATGGAAATATCTACACAGCCATCTGTATAAACATGTAAATATCTACACTGCTATCTCTATAAACATGGAAATATCTACACCACCATCTCTATAAACATGAAAATATCTACACTGCCATCTCCATAAACATGGAACTTACTACTCCGCCATCTATTTAAACATGGAAACATCTACACCGCCATCTGTGTGAATAAGGAAATATCTACAATGCCACCTGTATAAAGATATAAATATCTGCACCGCGAGCTGTATAAACATGGAAATATCTACATCGCTATCTGTATAAACGTGGAAATACCAACACCGCTATCGGTATAAACATGGAAATATCTACAACGCCATCTATATAAACATGGAAATATCTACACCGCTATGTCTATAAACATGGAAATACCTGCACCTCTATCTCTATAAACATGGAAATATCTACACCGCTATCTGTATAAACATGGAAATATCTACACCGCTATCTGTATAAACATGGAAATATCTACACCGCGATCTGTATAAACATGGAAAAACCTACCCCGCGATCTGTATAAACATGGAAATATCTTCACCACGATCTGTATAAACATGGAAATATCTACACCGCTATCTGTATAAACATGGTAATATCTACACCACCATCTATATAAACATGGAAATATCTACACCGCCATTTGTATAAACATGGAAATATCCTCAGTGCTATCTCTATGAACATGGATATATCTACACCGCTATCTCTATAAACATGGAAATATCTACACCGCCATCTCTATAAACATGGAAATATCTACACCGCCATTTGTATAAACATGGAAATATCCTCAGTGCTATCTCTATGAACATGGATATATCTACACCGCTATCTCTATAAACATGGAAATATCTACACCGCCATCTCTATAAACATGGAAATATCTACACCGCCATCTGTATAAACATGGAAATATCTACAGCGCTATCTGCATAAACATGGAAATATCTACACCGCTATCTGTATAAACATGGAAATATCTACACTGCGATCTGTATAAACATGGAAATACCTTCACCGCTATCTGTATAAACATGGAAATATCTACACCGTGATCTGTATAAACATGGAAATATCTACACCGCTATCTGTATAAACATGGAAATATCTACACCGCTATCTGTATAAACATGGAAATAACTACACAACTATCTCTATAAACATGAAAATATCTACACCGCCATCTTTATAAACATGGAAATACCTACAAAGTCATCTGTATAAACGTGGAAAAATCTACACAGCCATCTGTATATACATGGAAATATCTACACCGCTATCTGTAGAAACATGGAAATAACTACACCGCTATTTGAATAAACAAGGAAATATCTACACCGCCATCTGTTTAAACATGGAAATATATACACAGACATCTGTTTATACATGGAAATGTCTACACCGCTATCTGTATAAACATGCTAATACCTACACCGCTATCTGTATAAATGTGGAAATATTTGCACCGCTATCCCTATAAACATGGTAATATCAACACCGCAATCTGTATAAACATGGAAATAACTACACCATGATCTGTAAAAACATGGAAATATCTACACCGCGATCTGTTTAAACATGGAAATATCTACAACGTGATCTATATAAACATGGAAATATCTACACCGCCATCTCTATAAACATGGAAATATCTACAACTTGATCTATATAAACATGGAAATATCTACACCGCCATCACTATAAACATGGAAATATCTACAACCCTATCTGTATAAACATGGAAATATCCACACAGCTATCTGTGTAAACATGGAAAAATCCACAACGCTATCTCTATGAACATGGAAATATCTACAACGCCATCTCTATAAACATGGAAATATCTACACCGCGATCAGTATAAACATGGAAATATCTACACCGCTATCTGTATAAACATGGAAATATCTCCACTGCTATCTCTATAAACATCGAAATATCTACACCGCCATCTGTATAAACATGGAAATATTAACAAAGTTATCTGTTCAAACATGGAAATATCTACACCGCCATCTGTATAAACATGGAAATATCTACACAGCCATGTGTATATACACGGAAATATCTACACCGCTATCTTTATAAACATGGAAATAACTACACAGCTATCTGTATAAACATGGAAATATTACAGCGCCATCTACATATCCATAGAAATACCTTCGCCGCCATCTGTATAAATATGGAAATAACTACACGGTCATCTGTGTATAGATGGAAATATCAACACCGCCATCTATACAAACACGGAAATATCTGCAACGCTATCTGTATAAACGTGGAAATATTTTCACTGCGGTCTGTATAAACGTGGAAATATCTACAACGCTATCTGTATAAACATGGAAATATCTACACCGCTATCTCTATAAACATGAAAATATCTACACCGCGATCTGTATAAACATGGAAATATTTACACGGCTATCTGTATAAACATGGAAATATCTACACCGTTATGTGTATAAATATGGAAATATCTACACCGCTATCTCTATAAACAAGGAAATACCTACACCGCCATCTGTATAAACATGGAAATACCTATACAGTCATCTGTGTAAACATGGAAATATCTACACCACCATCTGTATAAACATGGAAATATCTACAATTCCATCTGTATACATATGGAAATACCTACACGGCAATCTGTGTATAGATGGAAACATCAACACCGCCATCTGTATAAACATGGAAATATCTACATTGCTATCTCTATAAACATGGAAATATCTACACTGCGGTCCGTATAAACATGGAAATATCTACCACGGTATCTGTGTAAACATGGAAATATCTAAACCACGATCTGTATAAACATGGAAATATATACACCGCTATCTGTATAAACATGGAAATATCAGCACTGCTATCTCTATAAACATGGAAATATCTACAAAGCCATCTGTATAAACATGGAAATACCTACACAGTGATGTGTAGGAACATGGAAATATCTACACTGCCATCTGTATTAAACATAGAAATAGCTACACAGCCCTCTGTATAAATATGGAAATATCTGCATAGGCATCTGTGTAAACATGGAAATATCTGCACCGCTATCTGTATAAACATTTAAATACCTACACCGCTGTCTCTATAAACATGGAAATATGTACACCGCTATGTTTATAAACATGGGAATATCTCCACTGCTGTCTGTATAAACATGGAAATAACTCCACCCTTATCTGTTTAAACAAGGAAATATCTACAGGGCCATCTCTATAAATATTGAAATATCTACACAGCCATCTGTAAAAACATGGAAATATCTACACAGTCATCTGAATAAACATGGAAATATCTACACCACCATCTGTATAAACATGGATATACCTAAAATACCATCTGTATACACATGGAAATATCTACACAGACATCTGTATAAATGTGGAAATATCTACACGGCCATCTGTATAAACATGGAAATACCTACACTGCCAACTGTAGAAAGATGGAAATATGTACACCACTATCTCTATAAATATGGAAATATCTACACCGCCATCTCTATAAACCTGAAAATATCTACACTGCCATCTCCATAAAGATGGAAGTATCTACTCCGCCATGTGTATCAACACGGAAATATCTACTCCACCATCTGTGTAAACATGGAAATATCTACACCGTTATCTGTATAAACATGGAAATATCTACACCGCTATCTGTGTAAACATGGAAATATCTACACCGCCATCTGCATGTTCATGGAAATATCTACGCTGCCATCTGTATAAACATGGAAATATCTACACGGCCATCTGTGTATAGATGGAAATATCAACACCGCCATCTGTACAAACATGGAAATATCTACATCGCTATCTCTATACACATGGAAATATCTGCACTGCCATCTGTAAAAACATGGAAATACCTATACAGTCATCTGTATAAACATGGAAATATCTACAATGCCATCTGTATACACATGGAAATATCTACACCACCATCTCTATAAACATGAAAATATCTACACTGCCATCTCCATAAACATGGAACTAACTACTCCGCCATCTATTTAAACATGGAAACATCTACACCGCCATCTGTGTGAATAAGGAAATATCTACAATGCCACCTGTATAAAGATATAAATATCTGCACCGCGAGCTGTATAAACATGGAAATATCTACATCGCTATCTGTATAAACGTGGAAATACCAACACCGCTATCGGTATAAACATGGAAATATCTACAACGCCATCTATATAAACATGGAAATATCTACACCGCTATGTCTATAAACATGGAAATACCTGCACCTCTATCTCTATAAACATGGAAATATCTACACCGCTATCTGTATAAACATGGAAATATCTACACCGCTATCTGTATAAACATGGAAATATCTACACCGCGATCTGTATAAACATGGAAAAACCTACCCCGCGATCTGTATAAACATGGAAATATCTTCACCACGATCTGTATAAACATGGAAATATCTACACCGCTATCTGTATAAACATGGTAATATCTACACCACCATCTATATAAACATGGAAATATCTACACCGCCATTTGTATAAACATGGAAATATCCTCAGTGCTATCTCTATGAACATGGATATATCTACACCGCTATCTCTATAAACATGGAAATATCTACACCGCCATCTCTATAAACATGGAAATATCTACACCGCCATTTGTATAAACATGGAAATATCCTCAGTGCTATCTCTATGAACATGGATATATCTACACCGCTATCTCTATAAACATGGAAATATCTACACCGCCATCTCTATAAACATGGAAATATCTACACCGCCATCTGTATAAACATGGAAATATCTACAGCGCTATCTGCATAAACATGGAAATATCTACACCGCTATCTGTATAAACATGGAAATATCTACACTGCGATCTGTATAAACATGGAAATACCTTCACCGCTATCTGTATAAACATGGAAATATCTACACCGTGATCTGTATAAACATGGAAATATCTACACCGCTATCTGTATAAACATGGAAATATCTACACCGCTATCTGTATAAACATGGAAATAACTACACAACTATCTCTATAAACATGAAAATATCTACACCGCCATCTTTATAAACATGGAAATACCTACAAAGTCATCTGTATAAACGTGGAAAAATCTACACAGCCATCTGTATATACATGGAAATATCTACACCGCTATCTGTAGAAACATGGAAATAACTACACCGCTATTTGAATAAACAAGGAAATATCTACACCGCCATCTGTTTAAACATGGAAATATATACACAGACATCTGTTTATACATGGAAATGTCTACACCGCTATCTGTATAAACATGCTAATACCTACACCGCTATCTGTATAAATGTGGAAATATTTGCACCGCTATCCCTATAAACATGGTAATATCAACACCGCAATCTGTATAAACATGGAAATAACTACACCATGATCTGTAAAAACATGGAAATATCTACACCGCGATCTGTTTAAACATGGAAATATCTACAACGTGATCTATATAAACATGGAAATATCTACACCGCCATCTCTATAAACATGGAAATATCTACAACTTGATCTATATAAACATGGAAATATCTACACCGCCATCACTATAAACATGGAAATATCTACAACCCTATCTGTATAAACATGGAAATATCCACACAGCTACCTGTGTAAACATGGAAAAATCCACAACGCTATCTCTATGAACATGGAAATATCTACAACGCCATCTCTATAAACATGGAAATATCTACACCGCGATCAGTATAAACATGGAAATATCTACACCGCTATCTGTATAAACATGGAAATATCTCCACTGCTATCTCTATAAACATCGAAATATCTACACCGCCATCTGTATAAACATGGAAATACCTATACAGTCATCTGTGTAAACATGGAAAAACCTACACCGCGATCTGTATAAACATGGAAATATCTTCACCAAGATCTGTATAAACATGGAAATATCTACACAGCTATCTGTATAAACATGGTAATATCTACACCACCATCTATATAAACATGGAAATATCTACACCGCCATTTGTATATACATGGAAATATCCTCAGTGCTATCTCTATGAACGTGGATATATCTACACCGCTATCTCTATAAACATGGAAATATCTACACCGCCATCTCTATAAACATGGAAATATCTACACCGCCATCTGTATAAACATGGAAATATCTACAGCGCTATCTGCATAAACATGGAAATATCTACACCGCTATCTGTATAAACATGGAAATATCTACACTGCGATCTGTATAAACATGGAAATACCTTCACCGCCATCTTTATAAACATGGAAATACCTACAAAGTCATCTGTATAAACGTGGAAAAATCAACACAGCCATCTGTATGTACATGGAAATATCTACACCGCTATCTGTAGAAACATGGAAATAACTACACCGCTATTTGAATAAACAAGGAAATATCTACACCGCCATCTGTTTAAACATGGAAATATATACACAGACATCTGTTTATACATGGAAATGTCTACACCGCTATCTGTATAAACATGCTAATAACTACACCGCTATCTGTATAAATGTGGAAATATTTGCACCGCTTTCCCTATAAACATGGTAATATCAACACCGCAATCTGTATAAACATGGAAATAACTACACCATGATCTGTAAAAACATGGAAATATCTACACCGCGATCTGTATAAACATGGAAATATCTACAACGTGATCTATATAAACATGGAAATATCTACACCGCCATCTCTATAAACATGGAAATATCTACAACTTGATCTATATAAAGATGGAAATATCTACACCGCCATCACTATAAACATGGAAATATCTACAACCCTATCTGTATAAACATGGAAATATCCACACAGCTATCTCTGTAAACATGGAATAATCCACAACGCTATCTCTATGAACATGGAAATATCTACACCGCCATCTCTATAAACATGGAAATATCTACACCGCGATCAGTATAAACATGGAAATATCTACACCGCCATCTGTATAAACATGGAAATATCTACACAGCCATGTGTATATACATGGAAATATCTACACCGCTATCTTTATAAACATGGAAATAACTACACAGCTATCTGTATAAACATGGAAATATTACAGCGCCATCTACATATCCATAGAAATACCTTCGCCGCCATCTGTATAAATATGGAAATAACTACACGGTCATCTGTGTATAGATGGAAATATCAACACCGCCATCTATACAAACATGGAAATATATGCAACGCTATCTGTATAAACGTGGAAATATATTCACCGCGGTCTGTATAAACATGGAAATATCTACAACGCTATCTGTATAAACATGGAAATATCTACACCGCTATCTCTATAAACATGAAAATATCTACACCGCGATCTGTATAAACATGGAAATATTTACACGGCTATCTGTATAAACATGGAAATATCTACACCGTTATGTGTATAAATATGGAAATATCTACACCGCTATCTCTATAAACAAGGAAATATCTACACCGCCATCTGTATAAACATGGAAATACCTATACAGTCATCTGTGTAAACATGGAAATATCTACACCACCATCTGTATAAACATGGAAATATCTACAATGCCATCTGTATACACATGGAAATACCTACACGGCAATCTGTGTATAGATGGAAACATCAACACCGCCATCTGTATAAACATGGAAATATATACATTGCTATCTCTATAAACATGGAAATATCTACACTGCGGTCAGTATAAACATGGAAATATCTAAAACGGTATCTGTGTAAACATGGAAATATCTACACCACGATCTGTATAAACATGGAAATATATACACCGCTATCTGTATAAACATGGAAATATCAGCACTGCTATCTCTATAAACATGGAAATATCTACAAAGCCATCTGTATAAACATGGAAATACCTACACAGTCATGCGTAGGAACATGGAAATATCTACACTGCCATCTGTATAAACATAGAAATAGCTACACAGCCCTCTGTATAAATATGGAAATATCTGCATAGGCATATGTGTAAACATGGAAATATCTGCACCGCTATCTGTATAAACATTTAAATACCTACACCGCTGTCTCTATAAACATGGAAATACGTACACCGCTATGTGTATAAATATGGAAATATCTCCACTGCTGTCTGTATAAACATGGAAATATCTACACCGCTATCTCTATAAACATGAAAATATCTACACCGTGATCTGTATAAACATGGAAATATTTACACGGCTAACTGTATAAACATGGAAATATCTACCCCGTTATCTGTATAAATATGGAAATATCTACACGGCTATCTCTATAAACATGGAAATATCTACGCCGCCATCTGTATAAAGATGGAAATACCTATACAGTCATCTGTGTAAACATGGAAATATCTACACCACCATCTGTATAAACATGGAAATATCTACAATGCCATCTGTATACACATGGAAATACCTACACGGCAATCTGTGTATAGATGGAAACATCAACACCGCCATCTGTATAAACATGGAAGTATCTACACTGCTATCTCTATAAACATGGAAATATCTACACTGCGGTCTGTATAAACATGGAAATATCTACACCGGTATCTGTGTAAACATGGAAATATCTACACCATGATATGTATAAACATGGAAATATATACACCGCTATCTGTATAAACATGGAAATATCTGCACTGCTATCTCTATAAACATGGAAATATCTACAAAGCCATCTGTATAAACATGGAAATACCTACACAGTCATGTGTAGGAACATGGAAATATCTACACTGCCATCTGTATAAACATAGAAATATGAACACAGCCCTCTGTATAAATATGGAAATATCTACATAGGCATCTGTGTAAACATGGAAATATCTGCACCGCTATCTGTATAAACATTTAATTACCTACACCGCTGTCTCTATAAACATGGAAATACGTACACCGCTGTGTGTATAAACATGGAAATATCTCCACTGCTGTCTGTATAAACATGGAAATATCTCCACCGTTATCTGTTTAAACAAGGAAATATCTACAGGGCCATCTCTATATATATTGAAATACCTACACTGCCATCTGTAAAAACATGGAAATATCTACACAGTCATCTGAATAAACATGGAAATATCTACACCACCATCTGTATAAACATGGAAATACCTACAATACCATCTGTATACACATGGAAATATCTACACAGACATCTGTATAAATATGGAAATATCTACACGGCCATCTGTATAAACATGGAAATATCTACACTGCCATCTGTAGAAAGATGGAAATATGTACACCGCTATCTCTATAAATATGGAAATATCTACACCGCCATCTCTATAAGCATGAAAATATTTACACTGGCATCTCCATAAAGATGGAAGTATCTACTCCACCATGTGTATAAACTCGGAAATATCTACACCACCATCTGTGTAAACATGGAAATATCTACACCGCTATCTGTATAAACATGGAAATATCTACACCGCTATCTGTATAGACATGGAAATATCTGCACCGCCATCTACATGTTCATGGAAATATCTACGCCGCCATCTGTATAAACATGGAAATATCTACACCGCTATCTGTATAAACATGGAAATATCTACACCGCGATCTGTATAAACATGGAAATACCTACACCGGGATCTGTATAAACATCGAAATATTTTCACCACGATCTGTATAAACATGGAAATATCTACACCGCTATGTCTATAAACAAGGAAATATCTACACCGCCATCTGTATAAACATGGAAATATCTACACGGCCATCTGTGTATAGATGGAAATATCAACACCGCCATCTGTACAAACATGGAAAAATCTACATCTCTACCTCTATACACATGGAAATATCTGCACTGCCATCTGTAAAAACATGGAAATACCTATACAGTCATCTGTATGAACATGGAAATACCTACAATGCCTTCTGTATACACATGGAAATATCTACACAGCCATCTGTATAAACATGTAAATATCTACACTGCTATCTCTATAAACATGGAAATATCTACACCACCATCTCTATAAACATGAAAATATCTACACTGCCATCTCCATAAACATGGAACTAACTACTCCGCCATCTATTTAAACATGGAAACATCTACACCGCCATCTGTGTGAATAAGGAAATATCTACAATGCCATCTGTATAAAGATATAAATATCTGCACCGCGAGCTGTATAAGCATGGAAATATCTACATCGCTATCTGTATAAACGTTCAAATACCAACACCGCTATCGGTATAAACATGGAAATATCTACAACGCCATCTATATAAACATGGAAATATCTACACCGCTATGTCTATAAACATGGAAATACCTACACCGCGATCTGTATAAACATGGAAATATTTTCACCACGATCTCTATAAACATGGAAATATCTACACCACTATCTCTATAAACAAGGAAATATCTACGCCGCCATCTGTATAAACATGGAAATACCTATACAGTCATCTGTGTAAACATGGAAATATCTACACCACCATCTGTATAAACATGGAAATATCTACAATGCCATCTGTATACATATGGAAATAGCTACACGGCAATCTGTGTATAGATGGAAACATCAACACCGCCAACTGTATAAACATGGAAGTATCTACAAAGCCATCTGTATAAACATGGAAATACCTACACAGTCATGTGTAGGAACATGGAAATATCTACACTGCCATCTGTGTAAACATAGATATATCTTCACAGCCCTCAGTAGAAATATGGAAATATCTGCATAGGCATCTGTATAAACATGGAAATATCTGCACGGCCATCTGTGTGAATAAGGAAATATCTACAATGCCCTCTGTATAAAGATATAAATATCTGCACCGTGAGCTGTATAAACATGGAAATATCTACATCGCTATCTGTATAAACGTGGAAATACCAACACCGCTATCGGTATAAACATGGAAATATCTACAACGCCATCTATATAAACATGGAAATACCTACACCGCTATGTCTATAAACATGAAAATACCTACACCGCTATCTCTATAAACATCGAAATATCTACACCGCTATCTGTATGAACATGGAAATATCTACACCGCTATCTCTATGAACATGGAAATATCTACACCGTGATCTGTATAAACATGGAAATATCTACACCGCGATCTGTATAAACATGGAAATTTCTCCACCGTTATCTGTATAAACATGGAAATATCTACAGCGCCATCTCTATAAACATTGAAATATCTACACTGCCATCTGTAAAAACATGGAAATACCTACACCGCAAACTGTATAAAGATGGAAATATCTACGCCACCATCTGTATAAACATGGAAATACCTACAATAACATCTGTATACACATGGAAATATCTACACAGACATCTGTATAAATATGGAAATATCTACACGGCCATCTGTATAAACATGGAAATATCTACACTGCCATCTCCATAAAGATGGAAGTATCTACTCCGCCATGTGTATAAACACGGAAATATTTACACCACCATCTGTGTAAACATGGAAATATCTGCACCGCAAACTGTATAAACATGGAAATATCTACACCACCATCTGTATAAACACGGAAATACCTACAATACCATCGGTATAAACATGGAAATATCTACACTGCCATCTCCATAAAGATGGAAGTATCTACTCGGCCATGTGTATAAACACGGAAATATCTACACCACCATCTGTGTAAACAAGGAAATATCTACACCGCTATCTGTATAAACATGGAAATATCTACACCGCGATCTGTATAAACATGGTAATATCTACACCACCATCTATATAAACATGGAAATATCTACACCGCCATCTATATAAACATGCAAATATCTACAATGCCATCTGTAGAAAGATGGAAATATCTACACCGCAATCTGTGTAAACATGGAAATATCTAAACCGATATCTGTAAAAACATGGAAATATCTACACCGCTATCTGTATAAACATGGAAATATCTACACCACGATCTGTATAAACATGGATATATCTACACCGCGATCTGTATAAACATGGAAATATCTACACCGCTATCGGTATAAACGTGGAAATATCTACACAGCTATCGCCATAAACATGTAAATATCTACACGGCCATCTGTATAAATATGGAAATACCTACAAAGTCATCTGTATAAACATGGAAATATCTGCACAGCCATCTGTATAAACATGGAATTATCTACACAGCCATCTGTATATACTTGGAAATATCTACACCGCTATCTCTATAAACATGGAAATAACTACACCGCTATTTGTATAAACAAGGAAATATCTACACCGAGATCTGTATAAACATGGAAATATCTACAATGCCATCTCCATAAACATGGAAATATCTACACCCCTATCTGTATAAACATAGAAATTTCCACACCGCTATCTCTATAAACATGGAAAAATCAACACCGCTATCTCTATGAACATGGAAATATCTACACCGCCATCTCTATAAACATGGAAATATCTACACCACGATCAGTATAAACATTGAAATATCTACACCGCTATCTGTATAAACATGGTAATAACTACACCGCCATCTATATAAACCTGGAAATATCTACACCGCCATCTGTATAAACATGGAAATATCTACAATGCCATCTGTAGAAAGATGGAAATATCTACACCGCAATCTGTGTAAACATGGAAATATCTACACCGATAAGTGTAAAAACACTGAAATATCTACACCGATATCTGTATAAACATGGAAATATCTACACCGCTATCTGTAAACATGGAAATATCTACACCGCGATCTGTATAAACATGGAAATAACTACACCGCAATCTATATAAACATGGAAATATCTACACAGAATTCTGTGCAAAGATGGAAATATCTACACCGCAGTCTCTACAAATATGGAAATATCTACACTGCTATCTGTATAAACATGGAAATAACTACAACGCTATCTGTATAACCATGGAAATTTTTACACCGCTATCTGTATAAACATGGAAATATCTCCACCGCTATCTTTATAAACATGGAAATACCTACACCGGTATCTTTAAAAACATGGAAATACCTACACTGCTATCTCTACAAACAATGAATTATGTAAAACGCTATCTGTGTAAACATGGAAATATCTACACAGCTATCTGTGTAAACTTGGAAATATCTACACCACAATCTGTGTAAGCATGGAAATATCTACACCGCTATCTGTATAAACGTGGAAATATGTACACTGCAATCTGTGCAAATATGGAAATATCTACACCTCTATCTCTGTAAATATGGAAATATCTGCACCGCTATCTGTATAAACCTGGAAATATCTACACCGCGATCTGTATAAACATGGAAATATCTTCATGGCTATCTCTCTAAACATGGAAATATCTACACCGCCATATGTATAAACATGGAAATACCTACACAGTCATCTGTATAAACATGGAAATATCTACACCACTATATGTCTAAACATGGAAATATTTACACTGCCATTTGTATAAACATGGAAATATCTACAATGCTATCTCTGTAAACATGAAAATATCTACACAGCTATCTGTGTAAACTTGGAAATATCTACACTGCTATCTGTGTAAATTTGGCAATACCTACACCGCAATCTGTGCACAGATGGAAATACCTACACCGCTATCTCTGTAAACATGGAAATAACTACACCGATATCTGTATAAACATGGAAATATCTACACTGCCATCTGTATAAACATGGAAATACCTACACCGCTTTCTCTATAAACATGAAAATATCTACACTGCTATCTCTATATACATGGAAGTATCTACACCTCCATCTCTATAAACATGAAAATATCTACACCGTCATCTTCAGAAACATGAAAGTATCTACACCGCCATCTGTATGAACATGGAAATATCTACACAATTATCTGTATAAACATGGAAATATCTTCACTGCCATCTGTATAAACATGGAAATATCTACACCGCCATCTGTATAAAGATGGAAATATCTACACCGCAATCTGTATAAATATGGAAATATCTACATCGCGATCTGTATAAACATGGAAATATCTACACCGCCATCTGTATAAACATGGAAAGTCCAACACCGTTATCTGTATAAACATGGAAATATCTACACCGCTATCTCTATAAACATGAAAATACTTACACCACCATCTCTATAAACATGGAAATATTTACACCGCTATCTCTATAAACTTACAAATAATTAGACCGCCATCTCTATAAACATGGAAATATCTACACCGCTGTCTGCATAAACATGGAAATATCTACACAGACATCTGTATAAACATGGAAATATCTACACCGCCATCTCCATAAACATGAAAATATCTACACCGCCATCTTCAGAAACTTGGATTTATCTACACCGCCATCTGCATAAACATGGAATTATCTACACCACTATCTGTATAAATATGGAAATACCTACACCGCTATGTCGATAGAGATGGAAATATCTACACCGCTATCTGTATAAACATAGAAATATCTACACTGCATCTGTATAAAGATGGAAATATATACACCGTGAGCTGTATAAACATGGAAATATCTACACCGCTATCTGTATAAACATGGAAATAACAACAACGTTATCTGTATTAACATGGAAGTATCTACACCATTATCTCTATAAACATGAAAATACTTACACCACCATCTCTATAAACATGGAGATATTTACACCGCTATCTCTATAAACATAGAAATAACTACACCGCCATCTCTATAAACATGGAATTATCTACACCGTCCTCTGAATAAACATGGAAATATCTACACAGACATCTGTTTAAACATGGAAATATCTACACTGCCATCTGTATAAACTTGGAAATATCTACACTGACATCTGTAGAAAAATGGAAATGTCTACAAAGCGATCTGTGTAAACATGGGAATTTCTACACCGCTACCTGTATAAACATGGAAATATCTACACCGCTATCAGTGTCAACATGGAAATAACTACACCGCAATCTGTATAAACACGGAAATATCTACAATGCTATCTCTGTAAACATGGAAATATCTACACAGCTATCTGTGTAAACTTGAAAATATCAACACCGCTATCTGTGTAAATTTGGCAATACCTACACTGCAATCCGTGCAAAGATGGAAATACCTACACCGCTATCTCTGTAAACACGGAAATATCTACACCGATATGGGTTTAAACATGGAAATATCTACACTGCCATCTGTATAAACATGGAAATATCTACAGCGCCATTTGTATAAACATGGAAATATCTACACCGCCATCTGTACACACATGGAAATATCTACACAGCCGTCTGTATAAACATGGAAATATCTACACTGCTATATCTATAACCTTGGAAATATCTACACCGCTATCTGTACAAACATGGAAATATATACATCGCTATCTGTATAAACAGGGATATATCTCCACCGCTATCTGTATAAACATGGAAATATCTACACCGCTATCTGAATAAACATGGAAATATCTACACTGCTATCTGTATAAAAAAGGAAATATCTACCAGTCTATCTGTTTAAACATGGAAATATCTACACAGCTATCTGTGTAAACTTGGAAATATCTACACAGCTATCTGTGTAAAAATGGAAATATCTACACAGCAATCTGTGCAAAGATGGAAATATCTTCACTGCTATCTCTGTAAACATGGAAATATCTACACCGCTATCTGTATAAACATGGAAATATCTATACTGAAGTCTCTATAAACATGGAAATATCTCCACCGCTATCTGTATAAACATGAAAATATCTACACCGATTTCTGTATAAACATGGACATATCTACACCACAATCTGTAAAAACATGGAAATATCTACAACGCTATGTGTGTAAACATGGAAATATCTACACAGCTATATGTGTAAACTTGGAAATATCTACACAGCTATCTGCGTAAACATGGAAATATCTACACGGCAATCTGTGCAAAGATGGAAATATCTACACCGCTATCTCTGTAAACATGGAAATACATACACAGACATCTGTTTATACATGGAAATATCTACACCGCTATCTGTATAAACATGCTAATATCTACACCGCTATCTGTATAAATGTGGAAATATTTGCACCGCTATCCCTATAAACATAGTAATATCAACACAACGATCTGTATAAACATGGAAATATCTACACCATGATCTGTATAAACATGGAAATATCTCCACCGCGATCTGTATAAACATGGAAATATCTACACCGTGATCTGTATAAACATGGAAATATCTACACCGCTATCTCTATAAACATGGAAATATCTACAACACCATCTGTATTAACATGGAAATATTTACACAGTCATCTGTATAAATCTGGAAATATCTACACTGTCATCTATATAAACATGGAAATATCTACAGAGAACTCTGCATAAACATGGAAATATCGACACAGCCATCTGTATAAACATGGAAATATCTACACCGCTATCTGTATAAACATGGAAATATCTACACGGCTATGTGTATTAACGTGGAAATATCTCCATTGCTATCTGTATAAACATGGACATATCTCCACCGCAATCTGTATAAACATGAAAATATCTACACCGCTATCTCTATAACCATGGAAATATCTACACTGCCATCTGTACAAACTTGGAAATATCTACACAGTCATCTGTAGAAACATGGAAATATCTACACCGCTATCTCTATAAACATGGAAATAACTACACGGCTATCTCTATAAACATGGAAATATCTACACCGCTATCTCCATCAACATGGAAATATACACACCGCCATCTCTTTAAACATGGAGGTATCTACAACGCCATCTACATAAACAAGAAAATATCTACACTGCCATCTATTTAAACATGGAAATATCTACACCGCAATCTCTATAAACATGGAAATATCTACACTGCCATTTGTAGAAATATGGAAATATCTACACCGCCATCTGTATAAACGTGGAAATATGTACACCGCTATCTGTATAAACGTGGAAATATCTACACCGCAATCTGTATAAACACGGAAATATCTACACCGCTCTCTGTATAAATATGAAATATCTAAACCGCTATCTCTGTAAATGTGGAAATAGCTACACTGCAATATGTAATTGATATACCTACACCGCTATCTCTATAAACATGGAAATATCTACACCGCCATCTCTATAAACATGGAAATATCAACACCGCCATATGTATAAACATGGAAATATCTTCACCGCGATCTTTATAAACATGGAAATATCTACACCGCGATCTGTATAAACATGGAAATATCTAAACCGCTATCAGTGTAAACATGGAAATATCTCCACAGCTATCTCTATAAACATGGAAATATCTACACCGCCATCTGTATAAACATGGAAATACCTGCAAAGTCATCTGTATAAACATGGAAATATCTACACAGCCATCTGTATAAACATGGAAATATCTACACAGCCATCTGTATATACATGGAAATATCTACACCGCTATCTGTATAAACATGGAAATATCTACACCACTATTTGTATAAACAGGGAAATATCTACACCGCCATCTGTTTAAACATGGAAATATATACAGAGACATCTGTTTATACATGGAAATATCTACACCGCTATCTGTATGAACATGCTAATAACTACACCGCTATCTGTATAAATGTGGAAATATTTGCACTGCTATCCCTATAAACATGGTAATATCAACACCGCGATCTGTATAAACATGGAAATATTTACACAATGATTTGTATAAACATGGAAATATCTACACCACGATATGTATAAACATGGAAATATCTACACCGTAATCTGTAAACATGGAAATATCTACACTGCCATCTCTATAAACATGGAAATATCTACACCCCTATCTGTATAAACATGGAAATATCCACACAGCCATCTCTATAAACATGGAAAAATCAACACCGCTATCTCTATGAACATGGAAATATCTGCACCGCCATCTCTATAAACATGGAAACATCTACACCGCGATCAGTATAAACATGGAAATATCTACACCGCTATCTGTATAAACATGGAAATATCTGCACCATGCTCTGTATAAACATGGAAATATCTACACCGCGATCTGTATAAACATGGAAATATCTACACCGTGATCTGTATAAACATGGAAATATCTACACCGCTATCTCTATAAACATGGAAATATCTACACCGCCATCTCTATAAACATGGAAATATCCACACAGCCATCTCTATAAACATGGAAAAATCAACACCGCTATCTCTATGAACATGGAAATATCTACACTGCCATCTCTATAAACATGGAAATATCTACACCGCGATCAGTATAAACACGGAAATATCAACACCGCTATCTGTATAAACATGGAAATAGCTCCACTGCTCTCTATAAACATCGAAATACCTACAACGCCATCTGTATAAACATGGAAATATTTACAAAGTTATCTGTATAAACATGGAAATATTTACACCGCCATCTGTATAAACATGGAAGTATCTACACAGCCATGTGTATATACATGGAAATATCTACACCGCTATCTATATAAACATGGAAATAACTACAACGCTATCTGTATAAACATGGAAATGTCTACAACGCCATCTACATATCCATAGAAATATCTATGCCGCCATCTGTGTAAACATGGAAATATCTACACGGTCATCTGTGAATATATGGAAATATCAACACCGCCATCTGTACAAACATGGAAATATCTGCACCGCTATCTGTAAAAACATGGAAATATCTACACCGCGGTCTGTATAAACATGGAAATATCTACACCGCTATCTGTATAAAGATGGAAATATCTACACCGCTATCTCTATAAACATGGAAATATCTACAAAGCCATCTGTATAAACATGGAAATACCTACACAGTCATGTGTAGGAACATGGAAATATCTACACTGCCATCTGTATAAACATGGAAATATCTACACAGTCCTCTGTATAAATATGGAAGTATCTGCATAGGCATCGGTATAAACATGGAAATATCTGCACAGCTATCTGTATAAACATGGAAATACCAACACCGCTGTCTCTATAAACATGGAAATATGTACACCGCTATGTGTATAAACATGGAAATATCTCCACTGCTGTCTGTATAAACATGGAAATATCTACACCGCGATCTGTATAAACATGGAAATATCTACACCGCTATCTGTATAAATATGGAAATATCTACACAGCGATCTCTATAAACATGGAAATACCTACACCGCCATCTGTATAAACATGGAAATACCTACAAAGTCATCTGTATAAACATGGAAATATCTACACAGCCATCTGTATATACATGGAAATATCTACACTGCAATCTGTATAAACATGGAAATAACTACACCGCTATTTGTATAAATAAGGAAATATCTACACCGCCATCTGTTTAAACATGGAAATATATACACAGACATCTGTTTATACATGGAAATATCTACACCGCTATCTGTATAAACATGCTAATAACTACACCGCTATCTGTATAAATGTGGAAATATTTGCACCGCTATCCCTATAAACGTGGTAATATCAACACCGCGATCTGTATAAACATGGAAATATCTACACCATGATCTGTATAAACATGGAAATATCTGCACCGCGATCTGTATAAACATCGAAATATCTACACCGTGATCTGTATAAACATGGAAATATCTACACCGTCATCTCTATAAACATGGAAATATCTACACCCCTATCTGTATAAACATGGAAATGTCCACACTCCTATCTCTATAAACATGGAAAAATCACCACCGCTGTCTCTATAAACATGGAAATATGTACACCGCTATGTGTATAAACATGGAAATATCTCCACTGCTGTCTGTATAAACATGGAAATATCTACACCATGATCTGTATAAATATGGAACCATCTACACCGTTGTCTGTATAAACATGGAAATATCTACACCGCCATCTCTATAAACATGGAAATGTCTACACCCCTATCTGCATAAACATGGAAATATCCACAACACTATCTCTATAAACATGGAAAAATCAACACCGCTATCTCTATGAACATGGAAATATCTACACCGCCATCTCTATAAACATGGAAATATCTACACCGCGATCAGTATACACATGGAAATATCTACACCGCTATCTGTATAAACATGGAAATATCTCCACTGCTATCTCTATAAACATCGAAATATCTACACCACCATCTGTTTAAACGTGGAAATACTTACAAAGTTATCTGTAAAAACATGGAAATATCTACACCGCCATGTGTATAAACATGGAAATATCTACACAGCCATGTGTATATACATGGAAACATCTACACCGCTATCTATATAAAGATGGAAATAACCACACCGCTTTCTGTATAAACATGGAAATATTTACACCGCGGTCTCTATAAACATGGAAATATCTACATCGCTATCTGTATAAACATGGAAATATCTACACCGCTATCTCTATAAACATGGAATTATCTACACCGTGATCTGTATAAACATGGAAATATCTACACCGCTATCTGTATAAACATGGAAATATCTACACCGCTATCTCTATAAACATGGAAATATCTACACTGCCATCTCTATAAACATGGAAATATCTACACTGCCATTTGTAGAAAGATGGAAATATCTACACCGCCATCTGTATAAATGTGGAAATATCTACACCGCTATCTGTATAAACATGGAAATATCTACACCGTAATCTGTATAAACATGGAAATATCTACACCGCTCTCTGTATAAATACGAAATATCTAAACCGCTATCTCTATAAAAGTGGAAATATCTACACTGCTATCTGTATAAACATAGAAATATCCTCACTGCTATCTCTATGAACATTGATATACGTACACCGCTATCTCTATAAACATGGAAATATCTACACCGCCATCTCTATAAACATGGAAATATCAACACCGCCATATGTATAAACATGGAAATATCTACACCGCGATCTTTATAAACATGGAAATATCTACACCGTGATCTTTATTAACATGGAAATATCTAAACCGCTATCAGTGTAAACATGGAAATATCTCCACAGGTATCTCTTAAAACATGGAAATACCTACACGGCCATCTGTGTAAACACGGAAATACCTACAAAGTCATCTGTATAAACATGGAAATATCTACACAGCCATCTGTATAAACATGGAAATATCTACACAGCCATCTGTATATACATGGAAATATCTAAACCGCTATCTGTATAAACATGGAAATATCTATACCTCTATTTGTATAAACAAGGAAATATCAACACCGCTATCTGTTTAAACATGGAAATATATACACAGACATCTGTTTATACATGGAAATATCTACACCGCTATCTGTATAAATATGCTAATATCTACACCGCTATCTGTATAAATGTGGAAATATTTGCAACGCTAGCCCTATAAACATAGTAATATCAACACCGCGATCTGTATAAACATGGAAATATCTACACCATGATCTGTATAAACATGGAAATATCTACACGGCGATCTGTATAAACATGGAAATATCTACACCGTGATCTGTATAAACATGGAAATATCTACACCGCTATCTCTATAAACATGGAAATATCTACACCGCCATCTGTATTAAAATGGAATTATCTACACAGTCATGTGTATAAACCTGGAAATATCTACACTGTCATATATATAAACATGGAAATATCTACAGAGAACTCTGCATAAACATGGAAATATCGACACAGCCATCTGTATAAACATGGAAATATCTACACCGCTATCTGTATAAACATGGAAATATCTACACCGCTATGTGTATTAACTTGGAAATATCTCCATTGCTATCTGTATAAACATGGACATATCTCCACCGCAAACTGTATAAACATGAAAATATCTACACCGCTATCTCTATAAACATGGAAATATCTACACTGCCATCTGTACAAACTTAGTAATATCTACACAATCATCTGTAGAAACATGGAAATATCTACACTGCTATCTGTATAAACATGGAAATATCCTCACTGCTATCTCTATGAACATTGATATATCTACACCGCTATCTCTATAAACATGGAAAAATCCACACCGCCAACTCTATAAACATGGAAATATCTACACTGCCATATGAATAAACATGGAAATATCTACACCGCTATCTGTCTAAACATGGAAATATCTTCACCGCGATCTGTATAAACATGGAAATATCTACACCGCGATCCGTATAAACATGGAAATATCTAAACCGCTATCAGTGTAAACATGGAAATATCTCCACAGCTATCTCTATAAACATGGAAATATCTACACCGCCATCTGTATAAACATGGAAATACCTACAAAGTCATCTGTATAAACATGGAAATATCTACACAGCCATCTGTATAAACATGGAAATATCTACACAGCCATCTGTATATACATGGAAATATCTACACCGCTATCTGTATAAACATGGAAATAACTACACCGCTATTGGTATAAACAAGTAAATATCTACACTGCCATCTGTTTAAATATGGAAATATATACACAGACATCTGTTTATACATGGAAATATCTACACTGCTATCTGTATAAACATGCTAATAACTACACCGCTATCTGTATAAATGTGGAAATATTTGCACCGCTATCCCTATAAACGTGGTAATATCAACACCGCGATCTGTATAAACATGGAAATGTCTATACCATGATCTGTATAAACATGGAAATATCTACACTGCCATCTGTATAAACATAGAAATATCTACACAGCACTCTGTATAAAAATGGAAATATCTGCATAGGCATCTGTATAAACATGGAAATATCTGCACCGCTATCTGTATAAACTTGGAAATACCTACACCGCTGTCTCTATAAACATGGAAATATGTACACCGCTATGTGTATAAACATGGAAATATCTCCACTGCTCTCTGTATAAACATGGAAATATCTCCTCCGTTATCTGTATAAACATGGAAACATCCACAGCGCCATCTCTATAAACATTGAAATATCTACACTGCCATCTGTAAAAACATAGAAATATCTACACAGTCATCTGAGTAAACATGGAAATATCTACAAAACCATCTGTATAAACATGGAAATACCTACAGTACCATCTGTATACACATGGAAATATCTACAAAGACATCTGTATAAATATGGAAATATCTACACCGCCAGCTGTATAAACATGGAAATATCTACACTGCCATCTGTAGAAAGATGGAAATATCTACACCGCTATCTCTATAAATATGGAAATATCTACACCGCCATCTCTATAAACATGAAAATATCTACACCGCCAGCTGTATAAACATGGAAATATCTACAATGCCATCAGTAGAAAGATGGAAATATCTACACCGCAATCTCTGTAAACATAGAAATATCTACACCAATATCTGTAAAAACATGGAAATATCTACATCGCTATCTGTATAAACATGGAAATATCTACACCGCGATCTGTATAAACATGGAAATATCTACAGTGCCATCTCTATAAACATTGAAATATCTACACTGCCATCTGTAAAAACATGGAAATATCTACACAGTCCTCTGAATAAACATGGATATATCTACACCACCATCTGTATAAACATGGAAATACCTACAATACCATCTGTATACACATGGAAATATCTACAAAGACATCTATATAAATATGGAAATATCTACACCGCCATCTGCATAAACATGGAAATATCTACACGGCCATCTGTAGAAAGATGGAAATATCTACATCGTTATCTCTATAAATATGGAAATATCTACACCGCCATCTCTATAAACACGAAAATATCTACACTGCCATCTCCATAAAGATGGAAGTATCTCCTCCGCCATGTGTATAAACACGGAAATATCTACACCACCATCTGTGAAAACATGGAAATATCTACACCGCTATCTGTACAAACATGGAAATACTTACAAAGTTATCTGTATAAACATGGAAATATCTACACCACCATCTGCATGTCCATGGAAATATCTACGCTGCCATCTGTACAAACATGAAAATATCTACACGGCCATCTGTGTATAGATGGAAATATCAACACCGCCATCTGTACAAACATGGAAATACCTACACCGCTATCTCTATAAACATGGAAATATCTGCACTGCCATCTGTAAAAACATGGAAATACCTATACAGTCATCTGTATAAACACGTAAATATCTACAATGCCATCTGTATACACATGGAAATATCTACACAGCCATCTGTATAAACATGTAAATATCTACACAGCTATCTCTATAAACATGGAAATATCTGCACTGCCATCTCTATAAACATGAAAATATCTAAACTGCCATCTCCATAAACATGGAACTAACTACTCCGCCATCTGTATAAACATGGAAACACCTACACCGCCATCTGTGTGAATAAGGAAATATCTACAATGCCATCTGTATAAAGATATAAATATCTGCACCGCGAGCTGTATAAACATGGAAATATCTACATCGCTATCTGTATAAACGTGGAAATACCAACACCGCTATCGGTATAAACATGGAAATATCCTCAATGCCAGCTATATAAACATGGAAATATCTACACCGCTATGTATGTAAACATGGAAATACGTACACTGCTATCTCTATAAACATGGAAATATCTACAACGCTATCTGTATAAACATGGAAATATCTACACCGCTATCTGTATAAACATGGAAATATCTACACCGCTATCTGTATAAACATGGAAATATCTACACCGCGATCTGTATAAACATGGAAATATCTTCACCACGATCTGTATAAACATGGAAATATCTACACCGCTATCTGTGCAAACATGGTAATATCTACACCATCATCTATATACACATGGAAATATCTACACCGCCATCGGTATAAACATGGAAATATCTACAATGCCATCTGTAGAAAGATGGATATATCTACACCGCAATCTGTGTAAACATGGAAATATATACACCGATATCTATAAAAACATGGAAATATCTACACCGCTATCTGTAAAAACATGGAAATATCTACACCGCTATCTGTATAAACATGGAAATATCTACACCGCGATCTGTATAAACATGGAAATATCTACACCGCTATCTGTATAAACATGGAAATATCTACACCGCTGTCTGTATAAACATGGAAATATCTACACCGCTGTCTGTATAAACATGGAAATATCTACACAGCTATCTCTATAAACATGGAAATATCTACACCGCCATCTGTATAAAAATGGAAAAACCTACAAAGTCATCTGTATAAACATGGAAATATCTACACAGCATATGTATAAACATGGAAATATCTACACAGACATCTGTATATACATGGAAACATCTACACCGCTATCTGTATAAACATGGAAATAACTACACCGCTATTTGTATAAACAAGCAAATATCTACAGCCTGATCTGTATAAACATGGAAATATCTACACCGCCATCTCTATAAACATGGAAATATCTACACCCCTATCTGTATAAACATGGAAATATCCACACCACTATATCTATAAACATGGAAAAATCAACATCGCTATCTCTATGAACATGGAAATATCTACACCACCATCTCTATAAACATGGAAATATCTACACCACGATCAGTATAAACATGGAGACATCTACACCGCTATCTGTATAAACATGGAAATATCACCAAGGCTATCTCCATAAACATCGAAATATCTACACCGCCATCTGTTTAAACATGGAAATACTTACAAAGTTATCTGTATAAACATGGAAATATCTACACCGCCATCTGTATAAACATGGAAATAGCTACAAAGTCATCTGTATAAACATGGAAATATCTACTCAGCCATCTGTATAAACATGGAAATATCTACACAGCCGTCTGTATATACATGGAAATATCTACACGGCTGTCTGTATAAACATGGAATTAACTACACGGCTGTCTCTATAAACATGGAAATATGTACACCGCTATGTGTATAAACATGGAATTATCTCCACTGCTGTCTGTATAAACATGGAAATATCTACACCGCTATCTGTATAAACATGGAAATATCTACACCGTGATCTCTATAAACATTGAAATATCTACACCGCGATCTGTATAAACATGGAAATATCTACACCGCGATCTGTATAAACATGGAAATATGTACACCGCTATCTGTATAAACATGGAAATATCTACTCAGCTATCTCTATAAACATGGAAATACCTACACCGCCATCTGTATAAACATGGAAATAGCTACAAAGTCATCTGTATAAACATGGAAATATCTACTCAGCCATCTGTATAAACATGGAAATATCTACACAGCCGTCTGTATATACATGGAAATATCTACACCGCTATCTGTATAAACATGGAAATAACTACAACGCTATTTGTATAAACAAGGAAATATCTACACCGCCATCTGTTTAAAGATGGAAATATATACACAGACATCTGTTTAGACATGGAAATATCTACACCGCTATCTGTATAAACATGCTAATAACTACACCACTATCAGTATAAATGTGGAAATATTTGCACCGCTATCCCTATAAACATGGTAATATAAACACCGCGATCTGTACAAACATGGAAATATCTACACCATGATCTGTATAAACATGGAAATATCTACACCGCGATCTGTATAAACATGGAAATATCTACACCGTGATCTGTATAAACATGGAATTATCTACACCGCATTCTCTATAAACATGGAAATATCTACACCCCTATCTGTATAAACATGGAAATATCCACACAGCTATCTCTATAAACATGGAAAAATCAACACCGCTATCTCTATGAACATGGAAATATCAACACCACCATCTCTATAAACATGGAAATATCTACACCGTGATCAGTATAAACACGGAAATATCTACACCGCTATCTGTATAAACATGGAAATATCTCCACTGCTATCTCTATAAACATCGAAATATCTACACCGCCATCTATATAAACATGGAAATATCTACACCGCGATCTATATACACATGGAAATAACTACACTGCTATCTGTATATACATGGAAATATCTACACTGCCATCTACATATCCATAGAAATATCTGCACCGCCATCTTTATAAACATGGAAATATCTACACGGTCATCTGTGTATAGATGGAAATATCAACACCGCCATCTGTACAAACATGGAAATATCTGCACCGCTATCTATATAAACATGGAAATATCTACACTGCGGTCTGTATAAACAGGGAAATATCTACACCGCTATCTGTAAATATGTAAATATATACACCGCTATTTCTATAAACATGGAAATATCTACACCGTGATCTGTATAAACATGGAAATATTTACACCGATATCTGTATAAACATGGAAATTTCTACACCGTTATCTGTATAAATACGGAAATATCTACACCGCTATCTCTATGAACCTGGAAATATCTACACCGCCATCTGTATAAACATGAAAATACCTATACAGTCATCTGTGTAAACATGGTAATATCTACACCACGATCTGTATAAATATGGAAATATCTACAATGCCATCTGTATACACATGGAAATACCTACACTGCAATCTGTGTATAGATGGAAATATCAACACCGCCATCTGTACAAACATGGAAATATCTACACTACTGTCTCTATAAACATGGAAATATCTACACTGCGGTCTGTATAAACATGGAAATATCTACACCGGCATCTGTATAAACATGGAAATATCTACACCACGATCTGTATAAACATGGAAATATATACACCGCTATATGTATAAACATGGAAATATCTGCACCGCTATCTCTATAAACATGGAAATATCTCCAAAGCCATCTGTTTAAACATGGAAATACCTACACAGTCATGTGTAGGAACATGGAAATATCCACACTGCCATCTGTATAAACATAGAAATAAATACACAGCCCTATGGATAAATATGGAAATATCTGCATAGGCATCTGTCTAAACATGGAAATATCTGCACCGCTATCTGTATAAACATGGAAATACCTACACCGCTGTCTCTATAATCATGGAAATATGTACACCGCTATGTGTATAAACATGGAAATATCTCCACTGCTGTCTGTATAAACATGGAAATATCTCCCCGTTATCTGTATAAACATGGAAATATCGACAGCGCCATCTCTATAAACATTGAAATATCTACACTGCCATCTGTAAAAACATGGAAATATCTACACAGTCATCTGAATAAACATGGAAATATTCACACCACCATCTCTATAAACACGGAAATATCTACACCGTCATCTGCATATCCATGGAAATATCTACGCCGCCATCTGTATAAACATGGAAATATCTACACGACCATCTGCGTATAAATGGAAATATCAACACCGCCATCTGTACAAACATGGAAATATCTACACCGATATCTCTATATAAATGGAAATATCTGCACTGCCATTTGTAAAAACATGCAAATACCAATACAGTCATCTGTATAAACATGGAAATATCTACAATGCCATCTGTATACACATGGAAATACCTACACCGGAATCTGTGTATAGATGGAAACTCCAACACCGCCAACTGTACAAACATGGAAATATCTACACCGCTATCTCTATAAACCTGGAAATATCTACACTGCGGTCTGTATAAACATGGAAATATCTACACCGGTATCTGTATAAACATAGAAATATCTGCACCGCTATCTCTATAAACATGGAAATATCTACAAAGCCATCTGTAAAAACATGGAAATACCTACACAGTCAAGTGTAGGATCATGAAAATATCTACACTGCCATCTGTATAAACATGGAAATATCTACACAGCCCTCTGTATAAATATGGAAATATCTACACAGCCGTCTGTATATACATGGAAATATCTACACCGCTATCTGTATAAACATGGAAATAACTACACCGCTATTTGTATAAACAAGGAAATATCTACACCTCCATCTGTTTAAACATGGAAATATATACACAGACTTCTGTTTAGACATGGAAATATCTACACCGCTATCTGTATAAACATGCTAATAACTACACCACTATCAGTATAAATGTGGAAATATTTGCACCGCTATCCCTATAAACATGGTAATATCAACACTGCTATCTCTATAAACATGGAAATATCTACACCATGATCTGTATAAACATGGAAATATCTACACCGTGATCATTATAAACATGGAAATATCTACACCGCTACCTGTATAAACATGGAAATATCTCCACTGCTATCTCTATAAACATCGAAATATCTACACCGCCATCTGTGTAAACATGGAAATACTTACAAAGTTATCTGTATTAACATGGAAATATCTACAGCGCCATGTCTATAAACATTGAAATATCTACACTGCCATCTGTAAAAACATGGAAATATCTACACATTCATCTGAATAAACATGGAATTATCTGCACCAACATCTGTATAAACATGGAAATACCTACAATACCATCTGTATACACATGGAAATATCTACACAGACATCTGGGTAAATATGGAAATATCTACGCCGCCATCTGTATAAACATGAAAATATCTACACTGACATCTCCATAAAGATGGAAATATCTACTCCGCCATGTGTATAAACACGGAAATACCTACACCACCACCTCTGAAAACATGGAAACATCAACACCGCTATCTGTATAAACATGGAAATATCTACACCGCCATCTGCATGTCCATGGAAATATCTACGCCGCCATCTGTAGAAACATGGAAAAATCTACACGGCCATCTGTGTATAGATGGATATATCAACACCGCCATCTGTACAAACATGGAAATATCTACACCGCTATCTCTATAAACATGGAAATATCTACACCGCGGTCTGTATAAACATGGAAATATCTACATCGCTATCTGTATAAACATGGAAATATCTACACCGCTATCTCTATAAACATGGAAATATCTACAACGCCATCTATATAAACATGGAAATATCAACACCGCTATGTCTATAAACATGGAAATACCTACACCGCTATCTCTATAAACATGGAAATATCCTCACCGCCATCTGCATATCCATGGAAATATCTACAACGCCATCTGTATAAAGATGGAAATATCTACACGGCAATCTGTGTACAGATGGAAATATCAACACTGCCATCTGTACAAACATGGAAATATCTACACCGCCATCTGTATAAACATGGAAATATCTTCACCGCTATCTGTATAAACATGGAAATATCTACACCGCGATGTGTATAAACATGGAAATACTTACAAAGTTATCTGTGTAAACATGGAAATATCTACACTGCCATCTGTATAAACATGGAAATATCTACACAGCCAAGGGTATATACATGGAAATATCTACACCGCTATCTACATATCCATGGAAATATCTGCGCCGCCATCTGTATAAACATGGAAATATCTACACGGTCATCTGTGTATAGATGGAAATATCAACACCGCCATCTGTACAAACATGGAAATATCTGCACCGCAATCTGTATAAACATGGAAATATCTACATCGCGGTCTGTATAAACATGGAAATATCTACATCGCTATCTGCATAAACATGGAAATATCTACAACGCTATCTCTATAAACATGGAAATATCTACACCGTGATCTGTATAAACATGGAAATATTTACACGGTTATCTGTATAAACATGGAAATATCTACACCGTTATCTGTATAAATATGGAAATATCTACACCGCTATCTCTATAAACATGGAAATATCTACACCGCCATCTCTATAAACATGGAAATATCTACATTGCTATCTCTATAAACATGGAAATATCTACAATGCCATCTGTAAAAACATGTAAATACCTATACAGTCATCTGTATAAACATGGAAATATCTACACCGCCATCTGTAAAAACATGGAAATATCTACAATGCCATCTGTATACACATGGAAATACCTACACGGCAATCTGTGTATAGATGGAAACATCAACACCGCCATCTGTACAAACTTGGAAATATCTACACTTCTATGTCTATAAACATGGAAATACCTACACTGCGGTCTGTATAAACATGGAAATATCTACACCATGATCAGTATAAACATGGAAATATCTACACCACGATCTGTATAAACATAGAACTATATACACCGCTATCTGTATGACCATGGAAATATCTGCACCGCTATCTCTATAGACATGGAAATATCTACAAAGCCATCTGTATAACCATGGAAATATCAACACAGCCATGTGGATATACATAGAAATATCTACACAGCTATCTATATAAACATGGACACAACTACACCGCTATTTGTATAAACATGGAAATATCTCCACTGCTATATCCATAAACATCGAAATATCTACACCGCCGTCTGTATAAACATGGAAATACTTACAAATTTATCTGTATAAACATGGAAATATCTACACCGCCATCTGTATAAACATGGAAATATCTACACAGCCATGTGTACATACATGGAAATATCTACACCACTCTCTATATAAACATGGAAATAACTACACCGCTATCTGTATATACATGGAAATATCTACACCGCCATCTACATATCCATAGAAATATCTGCGCCGCCATCTGTATAAACATGGAAATATCTACACAGTCATCTGTATACACATGGAAATATCTACACCACCATCTCTATAAACATGGAAATATCTACACTGCCATGTGTATACTCATGGAAATATCTACACAGCCATCAGTATAAACTTCGAAACATCTGTACCGCTATCTGAATACACATGGAAATACCTACACCGCGATCTCTATAAACATGGAAATACCTGCACCGCGAGCAGAATAAACATGGAAATGTCTACACCGCTATCTGTATAAACATGGAAATATCAACACCACTATCTGTATAAGCATGGAAATATCTACACCGCTATATGAATAAACATGGAAATATCTACTCCACTATCTTTATAAACATGGAAATACCTACACCACCATCTCTATAAACATGGAATTATCAACACCGCTATCTCTATAAACATCGAAATATCTACACCGCCATCTCTATAAACATGGAAATATCTACACCGCCATCTGCATAAACATGGAAATATCTACACCGCGATCTGTAAAAACGTGGACATATCTACAATTCTACCTGCAAAAACATGCAAATATCTACACCACTATCTGTATAAACATGGAAATATCTACACCGCTATCTGTGTAAACTTGGAAATATCTACACCGCCATCTGTATAAACAGGGAAATATCTCCATGGCCATCAGTATAAACATGGAAAGATCTCCACCGCTATCTGTATAAACATGGAAATACCTACAATGCTATCTGCATAAACATGGAAATATCTACAACTCTATCTGTGTAAACATGGAAATAACTACACAGCTATCTGTGTAAACATGGAAATATGTACACCGCTATCTGTGTAAAGATGGAAATATCTACACCGCAATCTGTGCATATTTGGAATTATCTGCACCGCCATCTCTGTAAACATGGAGATATCTACACCGCTATCTGTATAAACATGGAAATATCTACACCACTATCTGTATAAACATAGAAATATCTACACCACTGTCAGTATAATCATAGAAATATCTACACCATCTGTATGAAAATGGAAATATCTACACCGCCATTGGAATAAACATGGAAATATCTACACCACTGTCTGTATACATATGGAAATATCTACACCACTATCTCCATAAACATGGAAATATCTACTCCACGATCTGTATAAAGATGGAAATATCTCCACCGCTATCTGTATAAACATGGAAACATCTACACCGCTATCTGTATAAACATGGAAATACATACACCGCTGTCTGTATAAACATGGAAATATCTACAACACTATCTGTGTAAACATGGAAATATCTACACCGCTATCTGTATAAACATGGAAACATATACACCACGATCTGTATAAAAATGGAAATATCTACACCCCCATCTGTATAAACATGAAAATATCAGCACGGCCATCTGTATAAACATTGAAATATCTACACTGTCATCTGTATAAACTTGGAAATACCTACACAGTTATCTGTATAAACATGGAAATATCTACACCGCAATCTGTGCAAAGATGGAAATTTCTAAACCGCTATCTGTGTAAACATGGAAATATCTACACCACTGTCTGTATAAACATGGAAATATCTACAGGACTATCTTTATATACATGGAAATATCTACACAGCCATCTGTAAAAACATGGAAATATCTACACCGCAATCTGTATAAACATGGAAATACCTACACAATCATCTGTATAAACATGGTGAGATCTACACAGCTATCAGTATAGTTATGGAAGTATCTACACCGCTATCAGTATAAACATGGAAATATCTACAACGCTATCTGTGTAAACATGGAAATGTCTACACAGCTATCTGTGTAAACAGGGAAATATCTACACCGCTATTTTTGTAAAGATGGAAATATCTGCACCGCAATCTGTGCAAACATGGAAATATTTACAGCGCTATCTCTATAAACATAGAAATATCTGCACTGCCATCTGTATAAACATGGAAATATCTACACAGTCATCTGTATATACATGGAAATATCTACACAGCCATCAGTATAAACTTGGAAACATCTGCACGGCTATCTGAATACACATGGAAAAACCTACACCGCTATCTCTATAAACATGGAAAGATCTAAATTGCAATCGGTACAAACATGGAAATATCTACGCCGCTATCTGCATAAACATGGAAATACCTACACTGCCATCTGTATAAACATGGAAATACCTGCACCGCGAGCTGAATAAACATGGAAATGTCTACACCGCTATGTGTAGAAACATGGAAATATCAACACCATTATCTGTATAAGCATGGAAATATATACACTGCTATCTGAATAAACATGGAAATACCTACACCACCATCTCTATAAACATGGAATTATCTACACCGCTATCTCTTTAGACATAGAAATATCTACACCGCCATCTCTATAAACATGGAAATATGTACAACACTATCTGTATAAACATGGAAATATCTACACCGCTATCTGTATAAACCTTGAGATGTCTGCATCGCTATCTGTATAAACATGGAAATGTCTACACCGCTATCTCTATAAACATGGAAATATCTACACCGCTATCTTTATAAACATAGAAATATCTACACCGCAATCTGCTTAAACATGGAAAATCTACACCGCTGTCTGTATAAACATGGAAATATCTGCATGGCTATCTCTATAAACATGGAAATATCTACACCACCATCTGTATAAACATTGAAATATATCCACCGCTATCTGTATAAACATGGAAATATCTACATCGCTATCTGTATAAACATGGAAATATCTCCAACGCTATCTGTATAAACATGGAAATATCTGCACCGCAATCTTTATAAACATGGAAATATCTATACCGCAATCTATATAAACATGGAAATATCTACAACACTATCTGTGTTAACATGGAAATAACTTCACCGCTATCTGTGTAAACATGGAAATATGTACACCGCTATCTGTGTAAAGATGGAAATATCTACACCGCTATCCCCAAAAACAAGGAAATATCTACACCGTTATCTGTATGAATATGGAAATATGTACACCACGTTCTCTATAATCATGGAAGTCACACCGCTATCTGCATAAACATGGAAATATCTACACCGCCATCTGTAAAAACATGGAAATATCTACACCGCTATCTGAATAAACATGGAAACTACACCGCTACCAGTATAAATATGGAAGTATCTACACCGCCATATGAATAAACATTTAAATATTTTACACCGCTATCTGTATAAACATGGAAATATCTACACCATTATCTGCACAAACATGGAAATATCAACCCTGCCATCTGTATAAACATGGAAATATCTACACCGCCATCTGTAAAAACATGGAAATATCTACACTGTCATCTGTATAAACATGGAAATACCTACAACTCCATCTGTAAAAACATGGAAATATCTACACTGACATCTGTATACACAAGGAAATATGTACACTGCCGTCTGTAGGAACACGCAAATATCTACACCGCTATCTCTATAAATATGGAAATACTTACACCACCATCTGTATAAACATGGAAATATCTACACCGCTATCTGTATAAAGATGGAAACATCTACACCGCTATCTTTATAGACATAGAAATATCGACAATGCTATCAGTATAAACATGGAAATATCTACAACACTATCTGTGTAAACATGGAAATATCTACAACGCTATCTGTGTAAACATGGAAATATGTACACCGCTATCTGTGTAAACATGGAAATATGTACACCGCAATCTGTGTAAAGATGGAAACATCTACACTGCAATATGTGCAAAGATTGAAATATCTAAACCGCTATCTCGGTAAACATGGAAATATCTACACTACTATCTCTATAAACATGAAAATATCTACACTGCTGTCTGTTTAAATATGGAAAGATCTGCACCGCTATCTGTATAAACATGGAAATATCTACAATGCTATCTGCATAAACATGGAAATATCTACAACACTATCTGTGTAAACATGGAAATAACTACACAGCTATCTGTGTAAACATGGAAATATGTACACCGCTATCTGTGTAAAGATGGAAATATCTACACCGCAATCTGTGCAAATTTGGAATTATCTGCACCGCCATCTGTGTAAACATGGAGATATCTACACCGCTATCTGTATAAACATGGAAATGTCTACACCACTATCTTTATAAACATAGAAATATCTACACCACTGTCAGTATAAACATGGAAATATCTACACCGTCTGTATGAAAATGGAAATATCTACACCGCCATCTGAATAAACATGGAAATATCTACACCACTATCTGTATACATATGGAAATATCTACACCACAGTCTCCATAAACATGGAAATATCTACTCCACGATCTGTATAAACATGGAAATATCTCCACCGCTATCTGTATAAACATGGAAACATCTACACCGCTATGTGTATAAACATGGAAATATCTACACCGCTGTCTGTATAAACATAGAAATATCTACAACACTATCTGTGTAAACATGGAAATATCTACACCGCTATCTGTATAAACATGGAAACATATACACCAAGATCTGTATAAAAATGGAAATATCTACACCCCCATCTGTATAAACATGAAAATATCAGCACGGCCATCTGTATAAACATTGAAATATCTACACTGTCATCTGTATAAACATGGAAATACCTACACATTTATCTGTATAAACATGGAAATATCTACACCGCAATCTGTGCAAAGATGGAAATATCTAAACCGCTATCTGTGTAAACATGGAAATATCTACACCACTGTCTGTATAAACATGGAAATATCCACAGGACTATCTTTATATACATGGAAATATCTACACAGCCATCTGTAAAAACATGGAAATATCTACACCGCAATCTGTATAAACATGGAAATACCTACACAATCATCTGTATAAATATGGTGAGATCTACACAGCTATCAGTATAGTTATGGAAGTATCTACACCGCTATCAGTATAAACATGGAAATATCTACAACGCTATCTGTGTAAACATGGAAATGTCTACACAGCTATCTGTGTAAACAGGGAAATATCTACACCGCTATTTTTGTAAAGATGGAAATATCTGCACCGCAATCTGTGCAAACATTGAAATATTTACAGCGCTATCTCTATAAACATAGAAATATCTGCACTGCCATCTGTATAAACATGGAAATATCTACACAGTCATCTGTATATACATGGAAATATCTACACCACCATCTCTATAAACATGGAAATATCTACACTGCCATGTGTATACACATGGAAATATCTACACAGCCATCAGTATAAACTTGGAAACATCTCCACCGCTATCTGAATACACATAGAAATACCTACACCGCTATCTCTATAAACATGGAAAGATCTAAATTGCTATCAGTACAAACATGGAAATATCTATGCCGCAATCTGCATAAACATGGAAATACCTACACCGCCATCTGTATAAACATGGAAATACCTGCACCGCGAGCTGAATAAACATGGAAATGTCTACACCGCTATGTGTATAAACATGGAAATATCAACAACACTATCTGTATAAGCATGGAAATATATACACCGCTATCTGAATAAACATGGAAATACCTACACCACCATCTCTATAAACATGGAATTATCTACATCGATATCTCTTTAGACATAGAAATATCTACACCGCCATCTCTATAAACATGGAAATATCTACACCGCTATCTTTATAAACATGGAAGCAACTACACCACAATCTGTTAAACATGGAAAATCTACACCGCTGTCTGTATAAACATGGAAATAACTGCATGGCTATCTCTATAAACATGGAAATATCTACACCACCATCTGTATAAACATTGAAATATATCCACCGCTATCTGTATAAACATGGAAATATCTACATTGCTATCTGTATAAACATGGAAATATCTCCACCGCTATCTGTATAAACATGGAAATATCTGCACCGCAATCTTTATAAACATGGAAATATCTATACCGCAATCTATATAAACATGGAAATATCTACAACACTATCTGTGTTAACATGGAAATAACTTCACCACTATCTGTGTAAACATGGAAATATGTACACCGCTATCTGTGTAAAGATGGAAATATCTACACCGCTATCCCAATAAACAAGGAAATATCTACACCGTTATCTGTATGAATATGGAAATATCTACACCACGTTCTCTATAATCATGGAAGTAGCCACACCGCTATCTGCATAAACATGGAAATATATACACCGCCATCTGTGAAAACATGGAAATATCTACACCTCTATCTGTATAAACATGGAAATTACACCGCTACCAGTATAAAAATGGAAGTATCTACACCACCATCTGAATAAACATGGAAATATTTTACACCGCTATCTGTATAAACATGGAAATATCTACACCATTATCTGCACAAACATGGAAATATCAACCCTGCCATCTGTATAAACATGGAAATATCTACACCGCCATCTGTAAAAACATGGAAATATCTACA